>NW_027466858.1:3127500-3360214 GCF_046128005.1 Genypterus blacodes
TTGCTCTGGGATACAAGGCCGGAGACTTCCAGCTCCATACCAGCGTGTGAGTACGACGACCCAGGGGAGAGAAGTGAGAGAGGGAAGTGATCCGTCTGATTAGGCGTAGGAGAGAAGGAGCTCAGGAAGTCATAGATGCTCGACCGTACATTACCCAGAATCCATTGTGATCCAAACAAAACAATAATCTTCTATGTTATTCTGCCAATATTTGTATTTATCCATGATACAACAAAGATTTCAACATCATAGCATCACAAAAACATGGTTTAGAGTGTATGTATCCAGTTTTAATCCAAGTTTACGTCACTTGTCTGTTTTTGTGTTCAGTCAACTCACTACCTGTCTCTTCTGTTGGGAGTAAATAGAGAAAAGTCACATGCGACTATATGAGAACGTCCGTAACACCTGGCAGCTTTGGTTCGGAGCCAAAGACCTTGCGAGGCTGCAGGCCACGTTGACATTGTCATTTCGGTGTTGTGTTTCAGCAACGATGGCACCGAGTTCGGCGGCTCCATTTATCAGAAGGTGGACAGCAACTTGGAGACGGCGGTCCACTTGGCCTGGACAGCCGGCAGCAACAACACGCGCTTTGGGATCGGAGCCAAATACCAGCTGGACAAAGATGCCTCTCTGTCTGTACGTACTGAAGTGCAGCAGTAGACTCTCTCGTCTGCACTATAGACCTCAGGCTGTGTGTATTGATGATTAATCCTCTTCCTCCTCACAGACCAAAGTCAACAACGCCTGCCTCGTCGGAGTTGGATACACACAAACTCTCAGGCCAGGTTAGTCCTCCTCCACCTCCTCCTCCTCGCCTGTGATGCACACTGATGGTTTCTTTAACCCGACTCTCTTTCCCGCAGGGGTGAAGCTCACTCTCTCGGCTCTGATCGACGGGAAGAGCGTCAACGGCGGCGGACACAAGGTCGGCTTGGGCTTCGAGCTGGAGGCTTAAAAAGAAGCTGGGAGACGCACAGGAGAGGAAAGCAAGACGGGAGACGGGTGGAGAAATGTGTCAAAACCTTCAAGGTCCACGTCAAACACAACATGCCGCTGTTTCCCACACACACCTACAGGAACACACACACCCACACACACACGCATTCTTTGGCCTTAACTCCAACACCTTGCACCCTCTCAGACCTACACTGCTGTACATTGAAAAGGAAACTAGGGTCCTTGATGGTTGTCTCTAGATTTTACATCAGTTGGAGGTTTCCATAGAAATGGCCGAATTTTCAAGAACCTCTTCCGACAAATCACGTGCTACTTTTGACCAGTTTGAACAGAATCAAGTGCATCTTCGACACATCGTCTGTACTCTTTAGGGAAATGAGAACCGAACACCTTGTTAGTTTGTGTGGTGGGGATGGAGAGGATGCTTTGTTATGTGTTGTTGTTGTTTTTGGTGCATGCTTTGTGTTCTAGAGGGAACCTTTCATGGTCACATTGTACGTGTACGGTGACTGAACCCATGCAATAATAGTGAAGCAGGTCAGACAAGAGATCAGCCGACGCTCCTCACACCACCATATTAACCTCTGTACCTTCAGTTGCCTAAAAGTCTATTTTTCTGGTCTTTGTTTTGGACGGACTGATGTGGAAACCAACCTGAATCTTTGTCCCCCTCTTTGTCTCCCTGTGTCTCTTTACCTGTCAAACCTTTACCTCTATGACTTTACTTTGTGCTGTGCTTGGAATAGGAAAGATAGTCAACAGTCAGGACCTCAAACTGATTTTATTGAATTGGTGGAATAAAGAATGTGAAACACTACGGGCCTTCGTTCAGCAGCGGTGTGTTTCCTCTCTGGTGTCTTTGGTTGACATGAGACAAATCAGTTTCCTGTTCACAAAGTTCAAACTCTTCACACACATGAGCACCTACAGACAAATGTGAATGTAACATCTCCCATCACTTCGCTGCTCTGTAATGTGTGTGTGTGTGTGTGTGTGTGAGCCACGCAAGACAATATTTGATCATGAATGGAGAAACCAACAAGAAGAGACGAGCTCAGGCTGCCGATGGATCCATTCATCATGTTTCCTTTGTATGATGCAATCCAATAGACTATAACACAAACTATAAGCTTCTCAGAGTGTGTTTAGTGTGAGACGGGGCTGCATGATGTGTGTGTTCTGCTTCTCTCTTAGCATCAGTTTCACTTTCATACATTCATTCAGCTTCCTATATATAACACCAACCTCCCGTTTAATGATTTTCATATGAAAATATAATTTGTGATCAAAACTAATTGTTCATTGAGAAACACTCATAAACGCGTCACACATTTAGTGCCAAAGTATACACAGGTAACACCCTCAGGTTTGGAATAATGAATGTACAGTTTTTGCACAAAGAAATGACAACAAACAAACACACATAGATTTAAAAACATAAAAGACGAAGATATTTCTAGATAAAACTTTGGCAACATTGGTGACATTCATGAAGAGGACTTATTTATGACCTTTATATACAGTAAAATAAGCTTTATTCAAGTGTCAAAGGCTTTAAGGGCACACAGGCCACCGTTTGAAAAGTCATCAACTCTCAAACCACATAAATCTCCTCACACGGTTCGACCGCAGGAATGTTCAGAGAAACACATTTACTAACACATTTTCCTGATGTATATGTCAAAGAAAGATGAACTGATACTGAAGTTCTGGCCTATAGGAGCACAATGAAGGGACATCTCACTAAAGAACATGGTTGACACTCTCCAAAACTTATAGATGGTTGAATAAATAAGATGAATTTGCCTGACGTTCAATCAGATATAATAGAATAATCTATAATCACCGGCGGATCCACCAGCATCCACAAGGAGGCAGTAGAGTACCGCATGTAAGAGAGAGCGGTGAGATAGTCTTCAGGAGAGGTCGCTGGAGAAGTTTGGACCTCCACGCATCCACGTCCACTCCCTCAGCATCTGGGACGGATCCAGATGGTGTTAGGTTCCATGTTAAATCATAACTACATCACATAATTCAGGGAAAACACGGTAACATGAGCGCAGAGAGAGAGAGAGAGAGAGAGAGAGAGAGAGCTTTGCACTGACGCACCTCCATACTGTCTTCTGATTCCTCGATGGTGTCATGCAGCAGAACCTCGAGTCGACCTTCAAAAAGCCGGCTCTCGTGCACAAGAGACTCGTCACTGCACACACACACACACACCCACACACACACACACACCCATAAGTGACTCACACAGATGTTACTCAGAGATGATTGGAGATGAAAGTCAATTACACACAAAATCTATTTGATCTCCCAAAACGTTCTGTAATGATGCAGCCAGTTTGTCTTCTATAAACACTTACAGTCTACAGGAAAACATCTAAATCTTTAGTGCGTATGTGTGTGTGTGTGTGTGTGTGTGTACTCACAACTGCTGTAAGCTTTGTCTGGCGGTCAGTAAAGGCGGCACAGAGGAGGGGGCTCGTAATCCATCAGGACTCCCACTCACCGGACTGCGGACTTTGCTCTGAGTACAACAGGAGCATTGCACACATCTTAGTCTGCACTCAAGTCTTTTTGTAATATTGTAATTTATCTTATAATATTGTTCATTTCTTCATAAGTAACATGAATGATGAGTGTTGTGGGTTCAAAGCCCCGTTTTGGTGTCAGCAGGAGGTCCTCGTTCCTCCTTCTCTGGAATCTATGAAGGTTTTTATGATTTGTAAGCTTGCAGACATCAAATTTGTGTGTTTTCAGTGAATCGAGCCGTAACAATTAGACCCAGAGATGGTAAGGAGACAAGAGACACTGTCCCACTCCCTGTGTGTGTGTGTGTGTGTGTGTGTGTGTGTGTGTGTGTGTTCACGTGTCCTCACACAGGCGACTTTCAGCAGGTTCCACAGCTCCCTCTGCCGTTTCTCCTGCAGGCTCATGAGGACCTGCTCGCTCTCAGCCATCCTCTGCACCACGCCCTCCACCTTGGGCAGGAGCTCCATCACGCGCTGACGACACACGGCCGTCTTACTGCAACACACACACACACACACACACACACACACACAAACACACACACGCACACACACCAAAAGTTATTGTTTCGGCATTATATTGGCAGACACACGTCACCAGCGACACATTTTCCTCTACAAAATCTGGTATTGGTGCACGCACACGCACACGCACACGCACACGCACACACACACAGACACTGGTTTGGATCTCATTGGATGCACATAAAGCCACACTGGCCCAGTACAACCACAGGTCTTAACTGGTGCGCTGAGCTGCTACAGAGTTTGCCGGTTGTTCACTTTCCCATGCCACATGTTCCATACACAATGAGACACAAGTTATTCTTTCTTGCATGACTAGTTCAACTTTGAAAGACACCAAAGACACAGATTTAGATCAGGGAGAGTGTGTTATGGTGAGAGTATGATCTGTGTGTGTTGTACCTGAGGTGTGTGTAGAAGTCTCGGAGCTTCTTCTCATAGAACTGCACAGCCTGAACCACCAGGCGTACCATCTCTTGGCTGTCCCCCGGACCCCTCTGGTCTGAGCAGAGGAAGAAAAAGGAAAGTTTATTTACACGTGGAAACATTGTAGAAAAGTAAAATAGGATGGAGACGCAGGGGTGCATGTCCGAATCCAAACCTCTGGCTTTCTGTCTGAGTTTGCGGAACAGCTCCATGGCCTTCCCCTCTCTGAGGAACCAAAAAGTGAGAGGAGAGTGGGTTTATAACCATGAAGACGTGACTTTGTGTTGTGTGTAAAGTTTGCCTCTGGTTCTTACAGCGTGTCCAGGGCCTCTCCACTCCTCCCAGGCTGCCTCTGCACATCCACGATGTCTGGCTGCAGCTGCATCATCTCCTCCTCCAGCTCACTCACCTTGGCCTGGACACACACATATATGGGTTCACACAGACATGGACACACACACACGCGCACGCTCTCACACACACACACACACACACACTCACACACACACATGCTCACACACACACTCACACACGCACACACGCACGCCTGCTCTCACACACATACACTCACACATACACACACACACGCTCACAAACACACACACACACACACACATGCTCTCACACACATACACTCACACATACACACACACACGCTCACACACACACGCTCACAAACACACACACACACACACACACTCACACACGCTCACACACACACACACACACACACACACACACACACACACACACACACTCCGCTCTACCTGGCCACAGCTGACAGCCGTCTGCTCCATCTCCCTCCACACGCCCAGAAGTTTCTCTGATGCTACAAAGTGCAATAAAGTTTAGAATTAATCAGGAGCAAAATCAGTTATTGAAGCGCCCCCTGGTGGTGTGCCAGGTGAAATTGCGGGGTCAAATGGGTTTACGTCCGTTCTATTTGGGTGTCGGGACCTTTTTGCTCTCATACTGAGAGGTTTGGGGTTCTATCATGACCTTGTCCGTACCGATGCCGGTGGCTGTCTGCTCCTGGTATTTGTCCATGTCTATGTGCAGGCTGGTGATGAAGAAGTCCAGCTTGGCCATGAGTCTCTGGTGCATGGACACCATCTCATTCTTCTGTTTGGACAGGGAGGAGTTGTGTCTCAGCAGGCTCATGCTGAAAGAAAGAGGGGAAAGGTGTGTGTTGGTGTAATCATTGATGGATGTGTATGGGGTGTGTGTGTGTGTGGGTGTGTGATGGAACGTGTGTGTCCTACATGGCAGCTTTCTGTCCCTGTTGCAGTCTTTGCCAGTCTTCCTTCAGGGAGCGGATGGTGTGCCACACCTGACCACAAGTCCTCCGCTGGCAGCTGTAAGGCAGAATGTGTCTCGGGTCTTTCTCTACGGACAAACAAAGAGACGGACAAAGGTCAAACAGTCAATTCTACCCGTTATATATTTGTCAACCCACAACAGAACAGAAAGTTGTGCACTCACGGACGAAGCAAATGTTTTCTGGAAGGGTGCGAGGGGCAAACTGAGGTTCATAAGAGCAGGACGAGCGATCGAACAGGAAGACCAGCGGTAAGTCTGTCCTTGTGCCATCTGTCTCCTACACACACATACACACACACACACACACAGTCAATCGTCACATTGTGTCATCCCTGGGCGAATATGACAGCATGCATAGTGTGTTAGCTGATGTTACCGTGTAGTCTATGGCACACTGTGTGGCCGGACCGTGCGGCTCCAGGGCCAGGCCGGCCTCCAGCAGCAGTTCCTGGTTCACAGCAGGGATTTCCGTGTCCTTCTCTATCCTCAGCTGCAGGTCGGCCACGGTCTCACCGGCTGAGATGGAGTACGTGAGGATCTTAGCGGACACCATGTTCAGAACATGAACCAGCTGAGAGGAGGGAGGAGGAACAAATGTCATGCCTGAAGAATCTAAGAGCATGACTGATTGTGCCGTTATCTCGGTTTCAACACCGTCTTCATCGCTTCCTGCTTAACACACCTGAGCTAAACCAAGCTGGAGGGAATCTTATCTCAGTTTCGGTTCAATCTTTCATCGTGTTCTGGACCAGAGTCGGTGCTGAAGAATGTACGTACATCATCACCGCCCCTCTAACTACTTTAATTAACCTTCCAGGACATGGGAGTTTAAGGAAAGCAGCAGATGTGCAAAATGAACTACGTCACTTCTTCATCATCTGTTTACCCAACCATGTATCAGGCTCAGAATTAATCAAGCAACCCTCTTGATGCAAGCAGCGTTTGAAGAAATCACAAATCAGAAATGTAATGGCTGACTGTCCACTCAGTAATATCCACGTTAAAACTATGATCATGATGTTTGACCCTCTCTGTTCCTTTGAGATGAATTCAAATGGTGACAGGTTGTGTGTGTGTGTGTGTGTGTGTGTGTGTGTGAACCTTAAGCTGCAGGATGACGTCCAGCTGGGAGAAGCAGTCGCTGGGCGTGGCCTCTGGGTCTTTCCCTCTCTCCTGAGGCGACCACTTCAGCATCATCTGCAGCCACCTCTCCATCTTCTCTAACAACAGACTGTTACACACCAGTTAACAGGCCGCACTGACAACATTATGTGTGTGTGTGTGTGTGTGTGTGTGTGTGTGTGTGTGTGTGTGTGTGTGTGTCACCTGTTGAGATTGTTGGGCTGGGGGAGATGTTTGGAGTATCGCACTTCCCCTGAGAGGTCCTCATAGACGACAATGTCATCATCTTGTTTCAGTCTGAGTTTGGTGTGCCTAAAGAGGATTGCAGGGAGACATGATGGTGTGTATCGACTGTATGAGAGGGAGAGTGTGTTTACTTGTCCTGAATTTAGTCTTGGTAAGGTCCAAATGTCAAAAGCTGCTATGCTGATGTTGGCACAGCCCACATATCCTGTAATTGTTTCATCTTTCTAAATTCTTTGTGTTTGGAAATCTAATTATGCGATAAGGTTTATCTGAAATGAAGCTTATCATTGCTAAACATCCAAACATGTCATTGTGTGGCTTATTATTCATTCAAAGGGGTGTGTTTGTGGTTGGAGAGAAATGAGATCAGATCTGAAGTGGATGTGAGACAAACTGGTGACTGTTGTTATATTTGTACAAATTCCCAGCTTGAATCATATGAAGGGAGTACGTGTGTGTGTGTGTGTGCGTGTGTGTGCTACTACCAGGGAACAGGCTGCCAGGTTGGTAAGAAGGGACGAAATCCAGTGATGCACTCAAACACCAACGTCCCAAAGCTCCAGTAGTCCACTGTGACCGTGTATCTCTTTCTCTCTATGAGCTCTGGAGCCTAAAAGACAGCAGGAGGAGATTGAAGGAGGAGAAACAGCGACGGAGAGCAGCAGAGGTGTAAAATCATCTGGGTTTCATCGCTTACCAGATACTGAAGAGTGCCTACAAACGACATGCAAAGGCTGCTCTGGTCCAACTCCTTAGCATAGCCCAGGTCTATGATCTTGTGGATCAACTGAGATTGAGGGAAAACAAGTGTTAATGATAAGATAAGAGGAGAGGAGAGGAGAGGAGAGGAGAAGAGAGGAGAGGAGAGGAGAGGAGAGGAGAGGAGAGGAGAGGAGAGGAGAGGAGAGGAGAGGAGAAGAGAGGAGAGGAGAGGAGAGGAGAAGAGAGGAGAGGAGAGAAGAAAGAACTTTATCCTGAGGGAAATTGTTGAATATTGACTATATTTATGATGTAATAACTCTTATCTAACCTTACAGATGCTCTTTTGTCCCTCTTTGCTTTTCTTACTAACCTCAAAAACAAGCATTTAACTCTGTAGGATGGATTTTCTGTTTTTCTTCTAAGGAAAAAAACAACACAAATGCTCTTGCAAAACTTTAAATTTGACAGGGATAAAAATCTGTTTGGTAGAAGTTCTATAAACACAGAAGTGAACGCATAAACATGCATATACAGACACTTTAATATGTTTGGGCCCCTGGCTATATAACTCCATCTCCCTGCATCCCTGTGCGGGAGGGTGTGCGTGTGTGTGACCAAACACATGTAGGCCCACAGAGCAGCACTGAGAAGTTTCCACAGTAAATATAATGAACTGGAACGTAATGTCAGAATGCTGCACTCAGTCAGTGAGTGAGGGATCCAAACAGGAATTCTGTCCATACACAACCTTCTTTTAGGGCTATTTGGGCAGTTGTTCATAAAAGGAAAGAGAAGGAAAGGTCTCAGGTTGGTTGACTCACTCTCTTCTCCCCCTGTTGGAGCACGATGTTCTCTGGTTTCAGATCTCTGTGGATGATCCTCTTGTTATGAAGGTAGGTCAGAGCTGAAGCTGGGATTTAAGTTCAAGTTTGTTATGTCACTGCATTCATTCATTTGTAGTAAGCCAGCATTAACAGCAGAGACAGAGACAGACGGGCACAGAGGGATGGACACAGACAGACACACGTACAGGCGTTGTCATTTACCATCGAAACTCAGGGGGTGACTAGTATAGTCCAAGCGTGTTAAATTGGGTGGAACTCATAACCTTTGGGCTCATTCTGTGTGTGTGTGTGTGTGTGTGTGTGTGTGTGCATGTGTGTGTGTGTGCATGTGTGTGTGTGTGTGCATGCCTATGCTTTTACACTCACTGGTGGTGCTTTGCAACAATGTCACTCAGTTTCAGGAAATGTCGGCCGTTGGCTAACAGGAAAGTGATTTTCTGTGTACACGCACTGTGTGTGTGTGTGTGTGTGTGTGTATGTGTGTGTATGTGTGTGTGTGAGACTGTGAGTGTGCACGCTGCTGTTACACATTAACACACTGCACGTATCTGAGCGCCAGACCATATGCGTCCTCAGTCAAACGTGTTTAGACATCATTCTCTGAGCGCACGTTGTTGTCGTGCTCACTATGTTTTAGACTGAGTGGGCGAGTGCGATTGTTGACGTATGCTTCAATCTGAGTGTGAGTAGTCGTCACCCTGACTAAGAGTTGCGGTTTGGCGTCATTGGTGACGTCATGACTACTGGTCACCATGACTATAGGCCGTATCCTCCATACAACAGGAAGGTCATCATGCTGCCAGCTCACACACAAGTCTCTTGCCCGCTCTCTCTCTCTCTCTCTCATCCGCTCTCTCGCTCACACACACAAAGACACTTAAAAACACACTTTGTTAAAAGTCACTTTGCAGTTGAGGATGAAATGAGATACTTACAAATGTCTTGTAACAGAATCAAAACCGAGCCCTCTCTCATTCCACTGCAGTTCTCCATGAGGTTCAGATACTGCAGAGCACAAACACAGACACTCCAGACTCACACACCACAAATTATGGGAAGAAAGAGAGACTGGTTGAGCCTTAACAAGAGGTTCAGTCCAAATGAATGAGGAGTCTCTGTTCATTTATTCTTCTATAAAAAGATCTTTTCCAGCCTTTCAGTAGATTGCGTCTATCAGGGATGGGAAATATTTTGGTTGTCTAGGTGATCTGAAGGTCCCTGGTTTGAGCCTGTTGACGTGTTGTTGAGCAAAACACTGAACTCATGCATCAGTGTGTGAATGAGTGAATGTGAGGTCATTGTAAAGCACTTTGGACAAAGGCGCTACAGAAGTACAGAACATTTAATTTAATTTTGAAGCCCTATTTTCTCTCTCTCTCTCTCTCTCTGTCTCTCTCTCTCTCTCACACACAGTTTTTGTCACATTTATGTTTCATGCATATTGACAAATAAACCATCCTTACTTGTACCCACATGTACCCACCGCCTTGACCTACTTTTTTAAGCAACACCGTTTCCAGCGTGTCACTCTTTTCTCCCACTGCTGGAAACTTGAGTCAGGCTGTAGAAACCATGAGGCTCTATGCTTTGTTTTTCTATCTCCCACTAACTTGATTGGTTTCAATTTTGCCCACTTGCTCTGTTTTTGTGAGTTTTATGAGATTGCGGTCGGTGTTGCTGAACATTTTCCTCCTCCTGGCGGCCTGGTGCCGATCATTTTTCCAATTTAAGGCAACAAAGCTCAATTATTTTCATATCAAAAACCTCCTGTCCTGGTTTTCTCTGACAGTTCACCCTCACCGTTACATTCATATAGTACACAAACACACACACACACTCACACTCACACTCACACTCACACTCACACTCTCACACACACACACACACACACACACACACACACACCTTTCTCAGGTCTCCTCCGTGGCAGTACTCCAGGGCCAGCAGTGGCAGGTCGTTGATGGCCACCATTTCCTGCATTCCCTTTGGAACTTCACGTGCTGCCACCACATTCACGTGATCCAATCTGAAGGGGCACACACACAAGCAACGCAGCAATCACTACTTCCTGTATTCAAAATTCAGATTCAGACAGGTGGAAATGGCAAAAATGTGTGTATGTTTGTTGTGACATGGTGGATGTGTTTGGAGCCGCTCACTCCCGGGGGCTCAGCTTTCATGACAGGGATGGAGAGGATGAGTCAAACTTAGCGAGGATCTATTACACTGGCAAGATGGAAGCAAATATGAGTTTATGTGTAAGATTCACTTTAGAATGAAAGCGGAGAGGACAGAGAAGATGACTAGTTTCCTCCTCCTAATGAGCTCACAAAGAAAGATTGAGAATCGTCTGTTTGTATCCGGTCCAGACGTGTTTCTGCACTGAACGACTGAGGGAACGATTCAAAACAAAAGTAGAGCCCAGCCCACTCGGCCCCTCACTCGTGGCGTAAGCAGCCGTGTCACATGAGGAGCAATTACAGCACAGGGCGAGGTTTGAAAACACCAGAGACAAAGTTGGCCTTGGGGGCACAGAGGACAGAGACAGAGACAGAGACAGAGGCAGAGGCGCAGTGTGACGCTCTCCACACACAGCTCTAATTCTTTGGGGTCTTCCACTGTTTGATATGAACTGCTTGAGTGCTTAATGTAGAAATCTTCCTATCCTGTTAACTGCAACAAATCCAATCCTTTTATCTTTTCATTACTGCAGCCGTATATAAAGCTCCTCTGATCCCTGCACTCTCTCCGCTCCTTCACCTCCTGTACTTTCTCTCTTTCTCTCCCTTATTGAAAACACGTGTTTCTCATTGTCACAGGTTCAGGTTTTCTCTTTTGCAAACAACTTAAAGATAACAAAGTCAGATTGGTACCAGATCCACTCGGGAAAATGTTTAAACGCCGTAAACCAAACACTGTACAACGTGTAATCATCATCGTGTGGTAATAGCTACAATAACAGCTGATGGATGACGGTCATCAGTGCAATAATAAGCTGCTGTCAAGTTATCATCAGTCACTGTTGTGTCATCTCCCTGCACACCTGTAGGACTTTGGTCCAAATGAGTGAAGATGAAACTAACGGAGCAAACACGAGAAGTGAAACATGACACTCTCTTATACGACACGCTGCGCCTCCTTTAAACTCGTCTTTGGGGTCATGCACGTGAAAAGCAGTTGACACACATTCATCTGAAGTGAAAAACACAACAAAGTGTTTCTTTGACTATAGTGCATGTGTACATCTGTGTGTTAAGTGTGTGTAATAACATAATGGCCGGGTTGCCATGCAGCCCTGTGGTTGTTCCACTCGATGGAGCGTGGGTGCATGGAGGGGCTGCGGTTGTGACCATGTCTGTCTGAAAACAACACACTTGTTAAACTGCCACTTGAAAAAAAGAGAGAGATGGCTTTTTATGCCCGTGTTTGCACCAACAAATGACCAAACACACACACACACACATACACAAACCCTCCTGAGCTGCCAGCCCCCCCTCCACTGACCCAAAATTCAAACTGAAACTCATAACAGACAATACAGGCATGTGTGAAACTGTGACATACACACACACACACACACACACACACACACACACACCAAAGCAGAACTTAATGGCGAGGTGACAAACTGCCCACTCAGAATCAACCACCACTAGACTAAAATAGACCAAACTTCCATATTCTCATAATGTTTTGATGTCTTGTGTGATTTTTACTATTTCAGGAAACAAATGTAGTCCTTTCTGTAATTTCAACAAACTAGTAAAACATATGGGTACATAAAACTCAAATGTCAAAGTCATACGCTCGCAGCTTTGTCATGGAATGTGTCAAAGTAAAGCTCGCCTCCTCGGCCCAAAAGAGGATTCAGCCAGAGGATCAAAGGGTTTACATGGGAAGGTGGAACTCGGCGGGATTGTTTTGGACGGATGGTGACGCTTTGTGGATGAGTGGGTTAACAGTGGGGTGGATAGTTTGGAGTCTGACACTGTGGCACCTGGAGAAGTCAGAGTGAATCTACATAAACACATGGGGAAATGCCTGCACTGGGGGTTTTTTGGAAGAGGGAGAAACCGAAGGTTTCTTCAGCGAACCGAAGACACGCTGTCACACTGTGAGACGTGTCGAGTGTGGAAAGACTGAATACTGAGACGAGTTCAGGCAAGAGCAAAAAGCAAAACACTTCTGAAATTAGATCTTCATCATTCCATGTAGAGCATAGACCGACTCATCTCATGCTAACAAAGGACCGACGGTGATGATCTTTACGCCCCATTTACACTTTTTGCCTTCTGAGATCTGATCACATTGTAGGCAGACTTGATCAGCTAAGATAGGGCAAAGGTTTTGACTTTTAAATCCACTTGTATGTGTGAATGTATATGAAATGTGTGTTTGCTGAGGTGGCAGAGTGTAACTGACCTCTTCATAATCAGGATCTCCAGACACCATCGCTCTTTGTTTCTTTCACACAGGTCCTGACGGCACTGCTTTATGGCAATCTCCTCCTCTGTCTCCTGAAGGCATTAAAACACACACGCACACACATTTGGGAATTTTGAAGTGAAGTGAAACACAATGGTTCCTTTTAACTGGCTTTACACGGGTTGATTGATAAGTTCTCAGCCGAAAAATTAGGAGATCTACCTCAGAGGTGTTGAGGTTATTCATTTTTCAACATAACCTCCCTTCAATTTCACACACTCTTGTCTGCAATGCTGTCAGAATAGTTTTCTCCCCACCTTCACATTATAGCCAATCCAGGTTCCCTCTAAAGCCATTGTTTGGCAAGAGCTGGAAGTCTGAGGGTGGTGTGTGTGTGCCAGTGTATTGTTTTATTGTTTATATTGCATGTTATTTTTAAGTGTACATTTCCTTTTGTGTCAGGCTCAGAACTTATCAATCCGCACTTGTACAGGAACAGAAAGAGAGGCTGTTCTCATGGAGTCCTCAGGTAAAAGCAGCCCATCCTCCTTCCCATAACTTTATATCAGAGCTAATAATAACCTGTAGGGTTACAATTGATCCAGGAAGACTGGAAATTTCCCTAAGCGGATGTTTACTCATCACTGAACTCTCAGCGGTGCCAGCAGAAGCATCGCCCTCTTTAAAACACTGTAGTACCCTCGGTTAAATCATTTCCGCTTGTGTCATTTCCACCAAAACTCCCAGTGTGACCAGCCATGCTTCACTATATGTTAAGTATTAAACAATAGCAAATGTCTGGCTCCGTATTTCCGTTTTTCTGTAGTACAGAACACTTGTGAAGTGAAATGGCTCATCTAAATTTGGTAAAACTCTCTACAGGTCTCTTTGTTTCTCACTAATGTTCTACTAGTAATTGATGTGTACCGATGACTTGCCGGAAAGGATTACACAAATAGGCTCTATAAGTAGGAAAAGTGCAGACTGAAGGATTTCTATTGTAAATGACAACACAAAGCATGACTGTATATTAGACGTAAACATACAGCCAATCAAATATGGAAATAAATAATTAATAAACTCATTAAATTTCCATATCAACTAAATGGATGTCTGTCAGTTCCTTCAGGTTTTTGCAGCGCCTTCCAAAAATAAATCCTTTCAGTTGCAGTCTTTGATTCGTTCCTGGTTCTTTTCCGACAAACAAATACTTTCGTTAAAATAGTTTTTGTATTTTGTTCCTATAATTTGTGAAGTTATACAGTCTCTATGACATATCCTGTAAGAAATTCCAGTTTTGAGGAAATGATTAGGGAGGTAAGGTTGCTCTAACATGAAGTGTTCATTTTGTTATTTCTTATATATATTCCTGAAAAGATCCAAGTGATGAGCAATCTTGTTTCCTGAGAACAGATGATGATGTTAGGGAGATGTTAGTTGCTCCCCCCTCTGCGTAGGGTGGTAATGTAATGTAATGTAATTCCATGGATTTATTCTGTTTCACTGTATTCTCATCACCCTGCTCCCTGGATGAACGCCAGATTTATGGTGGTTTTGTAGATGAGAGGCTGAGTAATGCCACTAGTGTACAGTGGTAGGAAGAGAGGAAGAGGAAGGTCCACTAAGAGGGCGTGTTCAGCTTCCCATTCAGGCCTCTTGGTAATTACGAACCATACAAAGCGCTCATCCTGTGACTTGGTGTGAAATCATCACAAAAGGAGTCATTAGTGTCGCACCAGGTGCAATAAGATGTCTGCTTCCTGCTCTGATGTCATGAGGTTTCACAATTATATGCAAAACCTCATTTGAATGTCTGTGTGTTTTAAGTCAGTGATGGACTATTATGACATTAGATCCATCCAGATAGTGTGAACGCCTTCTGCCATTGGATGTCACTATGCAGATATTGTAAGATCAAATTTTAATGGAAGACAACATCAGCCCGTGTTCTCTCAGTCGGCTGTTGTGCCCATTGAGAGAACACGGGCTGATGTTGTCTTCCATGTGTGACAGCATGGGAATAAAAAAGTAATATAGTAGTAGTAGTAGTATAGTATAATTGTTTTGGGATATTAAAGCATTGCGAATAATAATACGAACATGGAATATCTGAACATGTTCCCTTTAAGAGCTCCTGCATTCATATATAAATGGGTTCTTCTTATCAGGTTGAACTAGTTTCCCCGATTGTGACTGCAATCGTTTACTGTCACAGACACACACCGCACACACACACACACACACACAGACACACACACACACACACACACACACACACACAGGCTCTGTCTCAACCGTGCAGCATCTACTTGATACCAAGAAACCACTGACCACATCATAGCAGTGTCTTAATCAGCATGCAGCAACAGCTTAGCTCTTAACTTAAGGAAGACTTTAAGGTTGATGTGCTTCTTGTATTAAACTGTGCAACTTTCGAGATTTTGTAATTATTGCACTAGGAGTGTTTCATCATTAATTGTGCTTTGAGCATGTAGTGTCCTTTATGGTCAACATTTTGTTTGCTTTCATCGCTTGTGTTTGTGACACAAACGCATTGTTACCTTATTTTGCCATTTTGTCACATTTCCAAATCCTCCGGTACCTAAACGCTCCTTCAGCTCCCAGGCCCCACAGTTCTGTGGCTGCTGCAGGGGGACACGATTCATGACCTCCTGCTGCTGCTCCTGCACCAAATAACACACGTGAGGAACAAGTCCCACTCTTACCACAGCTATGAAACCCTCCAAAGCAAGGAGAGATCATGTGTGTGGACTGATAGTGTAGAAACACAAACACAGAGGTGACATTTACATTTACAATTTTGCTATTTGCTGATTACACACCATACACAGACTTCTGTATTACTAACAACTAACAATTAATAACAACGATGTATTATTAACAACTATTCAAATCAACTCCACTGTAATAACGTGATGAATACAATCAGTTGTGATAGTTGCTGCTGTACTGAATAATAACCTGTAATGGAGTAAAGTGTAGTCTTACACTTTTACTTATCAGAGACTCGTTTTTGTCTTTGTGTGCTGGCGTGAAAAACTTTAAACCTCACTTGTGTTCAGTTGAAACTAAATCTGTCAATGCCATTTTACAAAACATAAGTCCTTTCATTCTTATATTGAAGCTGTTAGTTTTCCGGTGTTACTGGCATGCCCGTAAACGCTTCATCTGAACATTAGAGCCCTACCTTAGGAGTCGCCCGCTCTGTTTACACGGATTCACACCTGATTTACGCTTTGATCGGGTTTGATTAAGACTTTAACACGACATTTTTTAACTTTAGCGACCTAACAAATCTCTCAATGTTCCTACTTCCTGATTGTCATAGTTCCTGTAAAGCTGCTCACGGCGGAGGAACCCGCCCACAGACAGGGAGGCGAGTCTGTGCTGCTGCGGCTGCTGCCTACAAACATGGACGACTCCTGCTCACTTATTCCTCTTTTATTACAGATAATAGACCTGGATGAGGAGAGTTTGGTTCTTTCAACGTCATTAAATATCTCACATGCGTCAATTAAAGCAACAGTATGCAACATTTTAAACACTTTTTTGTTGAATTGACTAAAATAATCGTAAATCTTGATTGGAATCATTTGAGAAAGCTTTGAAGTGTGTACTTGTGGACATTACTGCAAATAACTACTAACTACTCATGGACGCATTCCATTTCCATGTGCTAGTGTCAGGGCCGCTGTACTCTGATATGATACGGATCGCTGGTTTACCCAAATGCAGTCCGTCATCAACATTATGAGTCAGTTAGTTACACCTGAGCCGTTACTGCTACAATCAGAATGTGTGCCCTGTAAATAACCTAAGTAAAGGCTACATTCCATTTTAGACACACACACACACACACACACACACACACACACACACACACACACACACACATACACACACACACACACACACACCTGCAGCTAACCCACAACAAAAAGATACATATTCGACACTGGAACAAAGGGAATCGAAGGCAATCTAAACCAAACAAAGCTGTGAATATGATAGCTTGATATCTTGCAAAATGACAATCACCCAACAGTGGAAATGAGGGTTGGCTGTGTATTCAGGCGACGGAAGTGATGCGTTTGTGGGCCCAGGTTTACAACTTCTCACATATGAAGGGATCATGTTCCCAAACCAGTCAGGACAGTCAGCTCCTATCAGCTTTCATGACCCGAGAACCCATGACAACAAATACAACACTCTCCCTGGGTTAGGATCAGGTTAGGTTATGGACGTAGAGATTATTTGTAAAAGGTAATAAAAGGTAAAAATGTCAGTCTGTGGCGTCACAGACGTTTTGTGGTCATCAGGCGGATGTTGCATTTGAAGGGGATTCACTCAGAATTTTCACAAGAAAGTGATGGCTTTTATTTCATCATCTGCTACTCTGGGGTAAAGAACGAAAGAGCTCAGATTGACGCTGAAACGCTCAATGATGCAACAAAAACGCTCTCTTCATCTGTTTACAAACGCGGAGCCTGGCCTGAACCATCTCAGATCAGATTGGAGATGTTTGGAAAAGGAAGTTTCCTGTTTAGATTTACCAAATATAGTGCTGCTTCGTAAGTGTTTGTCCTGAAGTTAAAGTGGAGAGAGTTTCAGAGGAATAAGGTGGAGTACAGTGGAACTCCTTTAGTCATTTCAATAACATGATGTCTGACTATAGTTTGAGAGATGTTTGATCAATTTGGATCTCAACAGAGTTTTTTGACAACACAATGGCCTTTCAGCTCAAAACCCCTCTGCCTATGGATTTGATCGCAGTTTCACAAAAATCCTTCGAAACAAATCCTCCACAGCTGCAGGATGTAATGGCATCATCTTCCTTGTTCGAGAGGAAGTGAAAGCCTGCAGGAGATTATTATGGTAAGCAGAGTGGGTGACAAAAATGTTTAAAGCCACATAACATGTATACAGACGTAAAGGTCATAAGAATATTTGAGTCAGTGCTCACTTCCTTATACGTGATTCACTGCGTCAATCATTAAACTTATCTATCAACTTCCATATAATGATGCATATTGCCGTGTGTGTGTGTACTGTATCCGGTTCATTGCATGTGAGGCTCTGTTGTGCTTAAATGTGGTACTGTGAATTTTATGTCCCTGTATAAATGACATCATAACAGCCCTACTTTTTTCTCTTTTGAAATTGCATCAAAGCAGTAAAAAGGTGTTAAGTCCCATTTCTGTAACTCTCTCTGGTTTACTTCCATAGAATGTTGTTGCGTTGGAGTTATCTGCTAGTATTGCACAACTCCCAGATAATAATGAGTCATCTGTGCTATGAAGTTGATTACTTTTTTCAAGTTAGCCCAATATGGCTGCCTGTGTGTGATTTTCTTCATCAAGAAATGGGAGTGAGCACTAATCTAACACAGATTGACTCAGAGAGCACAGACGCCACACTAACTGCCCCCCACCCATTGCATCCTTAAAAGTCAAGTTCTCGGCTATTTAATATGGAGAAACAAAATACAGTTGAAGCAATGAAATGAAATTATACAATACAAATAAAATCACTGTTGGTCTAATAAAAGAATGGAGCTATTCTGGAAAGCTAAGTGACTGATTTCCTGAGGAAGGGACGGGTTGTGGTCATGACAAATAAGTCCTGGTGCCAAGTCGCCCACAGCTCCGAGCCCGCTGACAGTGTGGAACGCATCAACGCGTGCCAGGATTCAGTATTCATCAGTTCACACATGTCAATGTCTACTGAACATCTCTCATAGGTCCAAATCCTATCGTTAATTGGCTTTACACAACAAACCAATCAACACTTACAACCTCCAAGCCAATGTTATGAACAAGAACGCAAGATGATATAGGATAATCACAATATACATCAAAATGTCTATAAACCACAAAGAGGAATGTTCTTGTCGTAACATTTTAACTGGACTCAATTTAATCAGTGGCATTTGTGTGGAACTACATTTGCTTTTAGGGATATTTGGGGCTTTAGTGCACAGTTTAGTCTCAGAGGGACGTAACCATAGAGACCAGACTGCAAATGAGCATTTTTGTATGTATGTGCAAATGTACAATGTAGTGCAGCTAAGATTCTTCTTTGAAAGATTGGTTGATCTTTAGATTATAGAAACCTGAGCTGAAAATGACTTATTATACTATTTTCTTTTTTAGTAAACAGTAAAACATTAATTAACAATTAAGAAAGAAATTCAACCATAGTTAATTGATACTTATATTCTCACATTCTGTTGGTAATTATATATTTTAATCATAGTTTCTATGACTTAAGTTTTCTTATTTTCATAAATGTACGGGTTGAAGGTTTGTGTCGCTCTTCGGGTCCCCTCAGGTGATTATTGGTTCCTACCTGCCCTTGTTTGAGGAGGGACACCTAGAGGTCGAACACAACAGAGACGTTACAGCGCTCTGTTGTTGTGACAATGTAAGAATGTAAGAAGATGTAAGGCTTACATCTTCTTACATTCGTACATTAGCGTCCTAAGCAGAACCAAAGGATGAACCATTGTAAGCAGAACCAAAGGACGCTATGACACCCAGAAAAGACAGTTACAGAAAGAAAAATAAATCTGAAAACGAATTAATTATTGAAATAAGTGTTGACTGGGTTGTTTTTATCCCCACGTTAAAGAGAACTAAAGAGGTTAATGACGCCTGACAGACTAAAATGGACAAAAATCACTGACACACACACACACGCACACACACACACACACACACACACACACACACACACAGCACGGGACAGTCCCGTCTTGGCTCGGCACCGCCCAGTTGGCTGCATCATCACCATCCGGATCGCCATCATCGCTTCCCCGCTGAAGTCACACAAACACACACACACACACACACACACACACACACACACACACTAAGCGCCCTCCCCCCTCCACGCACCGGCCGCACGGAGCGCTGCGATAAAAACCAGAGAGCTCAGAGATAACAGAGCACAGAGCGAAAGAGAGAGCACCCACAGAGCACCCACGGATCGAGACAGAGCACCACAGAGCACCACAGAGGCACCGCGTCTGTACCTGGTAAGAACTCGTACTTGCATTGTTTCACAATGAAGGAGCAACAAACTCAACTTTGAACATGAAGTTTGTTCCTTTTGATCAATTTAAGAGAATATTTTGTCTATTTTCGATTGAAGACAAACTGCATATCTTGTTTTTGTTGAATTTTATTGAATAGAAATAATAATTTTGCTTCACTTAATTAATGTTAAAAGTAAATACTAATTAAATACCACACACACATACCATCACACACAATTAGGCAGTATTAAAAAAACGTGATTATTCTTTCAATTAATTTGTAAATCTATGCAAAACAAACTATATTGAGCCTTTATATGTGAGTTTGCATGTTATATGTACTAAAGTCATTCTGAGAAAAGAAATTCTTCTGGTTTCTCTGTAGTTGCATGTAAAGGGTTAAGTGTGTAAACTTGCTCACACACTCTCACCTCTCACTCTGGGTCTCTGTTTGTCCCTGGACACACCTCCACCTGTCTCATCTGCTGGGAATGCGCCTCTTTGGCTTTATTATCCCTCGGTCATTCCTCCTAAATTGCTCCCCCAGGAAGTAATCAGTAATCGTGGTCGTCACGGTGACTGCCCAAACTCATGACAAAGCGTTCTGTGTCTGATTCCTTTAGAAATATGGAGAAGCAGAGATAAAGAACATGGAGACATTGTGCTCTGGTGTGTTATCTAGGAACTTCCCAGTGTGTGTGTGTGTGTGTATCTCTGTACCACCCTGAGCCCAAACCCCAGTGAAAGTTGACGCCGGCTCTTATCAGCTTCTTCCACTAGTGAGCCTGGATTGCGTCTGAGCTGGCCGCGTTCCACTTCTACTCCCCAGCATCCTTCAGCGCTCAGATTCTCCATCACACACACACAGATGATGTGGTCAGTTTAGGGTTTGAATCTGAGTCTGTGGCTCAATCTGACATCTGTGACTCACAGGCTCAGTGGGTCAGGTCTCTGTAAACTGGATCTGAATCTGGGTCAGACGGGATTCTGCAGCGCTGCATCAGTTAATGGGGAAAAGGAATTTTGGGGAGTGAATCACTTGCGGTCTGCTTTTCACACGAGCATCTGTATAAACTCCCTCTCTTTGTCTTCGCTGCTCGCTGCTCCGTCTGACAGAACTCTAGGATTGCATATTAATCTAAGGGCCACATTAGCGGTTAAACTTCCCATCTGTATTCCTCTCTCCTCTCTCTCTAGTCCTGGAAGTTGGGATGATTCAGGAACGACTCATTCTCTTTCTGCTGACTTCTGAGCTTTGATTTCTTCCCTCTCCTCTCTCTCCTTTCCCTCCTTTCTCTCCCTTGTATCTCCCCTCTATCCCCTTCCTTGTAACTATGCCACTCTCCATCATCTCCTCAGCTTATTTGACTCATATACACTTTCCCCCTCATCCTCTCTGATGAAGGATTCCGTCTGTGAGGTCACAATGCACCTCTGTGTTCTGCAGGAGTCTATAGAGGAAGATCATCACATGATTGTTGAGGCTTGAATGAAAAACCCCCTGGTAAGGAATGCATAATGACTGCTAAGTAGCTTACCAAGACCACACGTGTCACTCAACCATTGCCAGTCATCTTACATGCATGCAAAGCTTTCAACATAAGGCTCAGGGCCCGAAAAGGAGCAAAAATGCAGCTTGGAAGCGTCCCAGTGGGTCAGACAGGTTCAGAATGGCTCCATGTTTAACAATGTTTTTGCTTTCTAAGAATTATTGTTCACACACGAACTTCATTGCCAAGAACAATGCGATAGTAAAAAATGGAGTGCTGCCCTGTGTGAATGTGTTTCCTCTCCGAGCTGCCAGTCTATTGTCAACCAGAACTTTCAAATAAGCACAGACGTCCTTTGATGATCTTGGTGAGCGATGCCGTGTTTTACTTCAGTGTTTTTGTTTTCTCCATGTCTCCATGTAGTCCGGTGCTGGGGGGGGGGGGTTCTGGTCTCTGGTCCCTGATCTGGTGTCTTCGTCTCGTTACGGGAAGACAGGAATGTCTCACCTCCCACCGTGACAACCTCAGCACACCGTCCTCATCACACATCTTTGCTAATAGTCTGGTGAGCTCACCGCTGGAGACCAAAGCGTGCGGTCAGCAGTTAAATTATCACCGATTCCCTTAAACGCGGCGTAGCTACACGACCTCCTGCTGAGAGGAGACGAAGAGCGAGGGCCTGTTCCTGATCAGCTCTTTAGTTTGACCTACTTCAGACTCCACCTGCGTGTCTCATCATCCGCTGCATGTGTTTGCAGTGAAAATTGCGGTGATCGAGCTGACGATGACTAAAAGTCTGGCTCTGGGTCATTTGTTCCTGTTTTTATTTCCTCACTTGACCTACAAGGAGAAGTGTGCAGCGTTCAGAGACCTCAGCCTCTCTGCGTGCTTCTTCATTTTTTATCACACGTTTAAAAGCAGCCGTTAACCCACTGGGCGCCAAAAACAAACGCCTTAATCCTCTCCAACTGCCAGAATGGACTTTTCTACATTCTCCATTTGCGGTGTTTATATCGGTGCATACACATTAAAACGCTGTGAGGAAGAGCACAGAGACGAGCCAAACTCAGACCGACTTGGTGACGATCCAGAAGCAGCTGTTAATCCTACAGAGGGAGTTCAGCCCAGCGAGGGAGCGAGAGAGAGAGGGGCCTCATGCAGATACCACAGACTTAAAAATGGGTGGGGATACACATGTGCGAGGGTCTGATGTGTGTGCATGGTTTGTGTGTGTGTGTGTGTGTGTGTGTGTGTGTGTGTGTGTGTGTGTGTGCGTTGATATGTAGGCATGTTTCCGAATGGCAGGGGCTAATATGTGAGACAGCTGACAGGGCCTGGAGAGGTACAGAGGGGGGGACAGGGGCGAGGCCAGGGAACAGAATGGAACAGCTGCACAAAGGAAACAAAAAGGAAATGTATGTGTGTGTGTGTGAAGGGGTGTGGATGTTATTGCTGCTCCACCAATAGAAGTCTGTGGGGTAAAAGCACAAGGCAACAGGGGTTTTGGGCTCTTTTTCTACCAAAGATGTCCTTTTAACGGTCAGTGTGTGTGCACGTGCATGTGGGTGTGTGTGTGTGCGTGTGGGTGTGTGCTTGTTTCAAATGTATTGCAGACAGTCTTTGTTCCTTCAACAATGGGCGGAGGGAACAGTAAATCGTTTTGTGTAGGAGAGCTGATTATCCCTACATTCCTGAGCATATTGTGTGTGTGTGTGTGTGTGTGTGTGTGTGTGTGTGTGTGTGCGCTTCAATGATAGCTATATGAAAACACTGTGCCGTGGGCTCAGCCGTGTGCTTGATCTTCTGTTTTTGCCTCTCTGCACGATGCAGATGTTCCTATAAGCTCTTTAACCTCATGAAGCATCCGGCTGCTGAGGACTTCCAGCCGTTCAGCTCCTTCTTTGTGTTAAACTTTCCTTTTTTCCTCTTTCCCATTCTCCTTTTTAGATCTTCCCAACTCTTCCCGTGTTACTTCCTCCATTCAGCCCCACTCCTCCTTTTGTGACTCATGTTTACTCACACTTGACTGAGGAGCAACAGGCTCTATCCTCTGAGCTTTTCTTCTCCATAACGTGGCTCTTTTTTAAGCAGAGAGTCTCACATCAAACGTGTTTTCACTCAAATTTCCAGCAGGAAAGATGAATGTAATTACACTCCGACGCTTTCCCGTCTCAGGCTTTTAAAGCGCTGAGTCACTTTGTCCTCATACATCTGCTGTTTTGCTGTGTTAAAGAGTGGAATGCTGTCAAGATTGTGCAGAAACTTGCAGGGTTGTTGAGTTTGTGTCGTTTGATGCAGAGTTCTAACAGAGCAAAAGAAAAAACTATCTGCTTCCTGTGTGAGGAAGAGCCGGGAAGATAAAGAGGAGTTATGATAAATACTCTGTTTATACTGTAGGAGGAAATAAGTAGACGCCCATACACATAAAATCCACTATACCAGAGAGATGGACATGTAAGTCTAGCTTCATACATGACACGTGTGTTCATATAGCATGTAAGGCCTTCTATGTACAGACCATAATAAACAGCCACATTGCCTTATATGTACATTTCCTATAAGATTGTGTGTTTGCACTTGCACAATAAGTGATGGCACGTAAACTGAGCGGTCTAACTTTAAATACGGAAGTGGGCATCATCATATGACACACACACACACACACACACATACACGCTATATATATGTATCCGTCTGAAGAGCGTGTGACATCCTTTTATCTACATGTGAAAAGCATTACATATACACACATTAGGGAAGTGGGTTTGATGAAGACAGTGACGACCCACACGCACACAAATATGGAACTCACTTCATGATGTTATGACTTCTTGTCTCAGGGAGGAAATGAACATAAATTTGAGGAACTAGGAATGACACCTGCTTCCTATATGCTCGCTCCCTCTCCCACCCTTTCCTCCCCAGTCGTCCCCCTCAGCCAGAGGACAATACAGGCGTGGGGATGGAGGAAGGAAGGTGGACAAGGAAGTAGACCCCTGTAGGAATGAGTAGAGGGTCTCATAGGGATCATATTGTTCAGCCATTGTTGACTTGTCGTTGATGACAGATTCACAGCTGGAGTGTTGTGTTTCTGCTCTCAGCTCGCTCTCATAAGAAGCCTACGTGTGTGAAACGTCTTACAATCATGACTTATTTACTTCTTATTCAATTTCCAGCACACTGAAGACCAGCGTGGCAACCATGACCCAAACACTCGGATTCTTACTGTTCGTGTGCGCTCTGTGCTGCAGCCTAGCGGACAATGTGAGTACTGCACCCGTTTGATCTAAGGCCTTTACTTTCTGTTGTTTGGTTTAAAGCCATTCGACCACCAAGTTCATACACCTGAGCGTCGCGATCTGGCCAGTAGATATGACACTAATAAAGGATCTTCTTCTTCCTCTCAGGTGAAGCTGCTCCGCACTAAGAGAGGAGGTCGTTTTTACAGAGGTGAGCCGGTCTGGCAGCCACCTAGACGGACCTTATTGATTATTCGTATCCACAAGTCCTCACCTTCTTTTGACACCTCCTGTGAGCCATCCTTTCTTTGTCATTACTAATTTCACATCATCATCATCATCTTAAATTGTGTTAAATGTCTGTTTGTGTCTTTTTATGTGTTTTTCCCTTCATGTTTGCATGCTCATTACTTTCATTTCTCTTACATGTTACAATGCACGTTTGGCGTACTATGTATTTACTATGTGTGTATGTGTGTGTGTGTGTGTGTGTTCTTGCAGCACAATGTGTGGAAAGTGAGACGTCAGCAGTGCGTAGTATCGGGGCCAATTGGCTGCGATGGAGGGGACAGCGTGTGGAGTATTGTCGTTGTGCTTCTAAAGGACAAGAGCGTTGTCATGTTGTGCCTGTGATCAGTGAGTGTGACATGAACACAACAATACACACACACACGCCAATCAAACTGACCTTCTGATTGTTGATTTGTCTTTTCTGACCTTCTTCCCTTTTTGTCTCTAACTGGAGTTAATCTGAACCTTACTTTACACCCTCTGATGATTATGTCACTCTGTCTCCATCATGTGTCCAAATCTGTGTTATTCCAGTTTCACCCCAAACCCAGAGCTGTTGGCTTCCTGTGTGTTTCAGTGGGTGTAGTTTAGACTGAGATTGTTTGAGCGACTCCTGCCAGACCCGGCCGTCGTACGCAGATTCATCCCTATTGACGAACGCTTGCCAGGCCTAAATGTTCCTCCCT
This sequence comes from Genypterus blacodes, assembly GCF_046128005.1. Lineage (NCBI taxonomy): Eukaryota > Metazoa > Chordata > Actinopteri > Ophidiiformes > Ophidiidae > Genypterus > Genypterus blacodes. Next base: position 3,153,372 of record NW_027466858.1, read on the forward strand.
GAGACAAATTGCAACCACATTTAAGTCTGGCCAGGGCTGCCCGGGCCATGAGCTCATACCACTGGGAGTGAGCGGAACGCTGCTATTCTGAATATTTGCTTTGAGGAAATGTTAGAATAATAAATGAAACATTAGAGCGGTGACAGCATGAAACCAACTTCAGTGAGGAAAGAAACCCTGGGCCTGGCAGGAAGTCACTTAAAGGTTACGGGCGATAAAACATACGGGATAATGAAGACATCTGCTAGAATGCTGGAAGACACATACTGCAATCATCCAGATACTTCACTCTTAGATTGTGATTGTTATATCCTTCTTATAGTCCTCTTCTCATGCTTTGTTACTTGATTGTTTATGCTCTGAGTCTCTAAATGACCGCCTGTGTTTCCCCTCCAGACTGCTTTACGTCACAGTGCTATAACGGAGGGACCTGTAAGGAGGCCGTCTACTCCTCAGACTTCATCTGCAAGTGTCCACCCGGCTTCAGTGGGACCCAGTGTGAGATCAGTGAGTACTACGCTAAGGATTTACTGCATTATGTAATCACAAAATGTGTCTCTTCCACTCCATCGTGAGTTAAATGGAGACACAAGCCCGATTCAAATGACCTACAATCTTCTGGAGTCTGAGCGGGGTCACAGCCTGCCGGTGTGTGTGACTCATGGGTGACAGGAGTCTGTGGTTCTGGGGGGGGGAAAAGGTTCTGAAACCATGGAAAGAAATTGTGCGTGTGTTATGAATGTTTTGTTTCTGTGGGCGTCGTTCTGAGGCCGGTGGAGGCTTTGGGTCGCCACACCCACTCACAGGCACACACATACACACACACACACACACACACACACACACAGACACACACACACACACACACACACACACACACACACACACACAGGCCAAGTGATTTCTGTTAAAGATTAATGAGCTGAGGCAGACTCAATAAATGTGATCTCATTTATGATCATCGGAGTTTCTGTTTATCCATTATGTTCAACCACAAATTGAGAAAAACACCACATAGCTTCTTATTAGGACTAAACCAGCTCTCATTTCATTGTTCTGCCTCATAATTTGCCTGAAATTGTTCAGCTGCGTTTGTTTTTCCATGTTTTTATTTTGCTGGAATCATTAAATGTGTTGTTGCTGTGATATTTTGGTTTCTCACATAAACCGATGGCTGAATTGTCACCTCTTTTCTTTCCACCACAGACACCAATGAGAAGTGTGTGACCGGGCAGGGTGGAGGTTACCGCGGCACGTGGAGCATCAGCCACACAGGAGCAGAGTGCATCAACTGGAACTCCACCAGTCTGAGGGGAAAGAGGTTTACAGCCAGGAGACCGGAGGCCGTCAGCCTGGGCCTGGGGAACCACAACTTCTGTCGGTACGTTGGAACGTTTGGTGTTCAACAGCTTCCTCAGACTCAAGACTCTCAGGCATTCAGATCATTTAATTGTTGGAAGTAGCTTAAATAGATCTGGAAGTGGAAGGAATGTAAAAAAAAGAAATCACAGATTGATGTGATCGGGGTTCTCGAGTTCATATTTTGTTGCATCTTGTTCCTGCTCAGCACAATATATTAACTTATAGTCCTTGCTTCTCTCTCTCTCTCTCTCTCCCCCTCTCTCTCTCCCTCTCAGTAATCCTGACAACGATAACGTTCCCTGGTGTTTCATCTACAAAGGCACTCAGATCGCCTGGGAGTTTTGTTCCGTGCCCAAGTGTCCTGAAGGTACAGCTGAACAAACACACAGATATCCGATAAGCTTGAGCAAGTTGTATGTGTGTGTGTGGTGTTAAGACGTGTGTGTTTCTCCTTGCTGTTGGAGCAGATAAGTACCAGGAGTGTGTGCTGGCCTCTGGTCAGTTTTACAGAGGAACAAAAGACTCCACTAAGAGCGGCTCTCGCTGTCTCCCATGGGACTCTCCTGCTATCAAGCACAAACTCTACCATGCATGGAGATCTGATGCTCTGCAGATTGGCCTGGGCAGCCACAGCTACTGCAGGTACAGAGACAAGCAAACACACTGATCAACACCCACAGGTGGTAATGCCTTCCATCCTTCAGCCAAACCTTCCCTCTGTCTTCTCTCCCTCAGGAACCCAGACGGTGACGTGGGTCCATGGTGTTACACCTACAAGAACCTTCAGCTGACCTGGGAGCTCTGTGGCGTTCCTAAATGCTGTGAGTACTTGTGTTTCCATGGCAGCGACACGGTTGACTTGTGCTTGAGACATAACAAAACACCTCTGTCAGTCTTTTAAAGTAACTTACTCTCTGGTTTACAGTGAGACGTCCAGCTATCATCACCACTCTGGGGCCTCGAGCTCCAACCACCAACAACAACAAAGGTAGGAAGAAGACGTTCATATCAACAAACAACCCAGATCCCTGTTTCAGTCTATATTGTGCCTCCCTGTTTCCTGTTGATCTCTTTCATTTAACCCTCAACCTGTAACCTGTCCGTCTCCGTAGCAACATGCGGCCAGCGTACAGACAACACCTTAAATCGCCCCGCCCGACGCATGTTTGGGGGCCGGGACAGCGACATCACAGATCAGCCCTGGCAGGTCGCCATCAACGCTTACCACTCACGCCTCAGGAATCACTTCCACCGCTGCGGAGGAATCCTCATCAACTCCTGCTGGGTCCTGTCTGCTGCACACTGCTTTGAGGCCAGGTAGGTCCGCTCACACACACGCATACACACATGCCTCGTCCTCCCCACACAGAACATTCTTACATGTTTCTAATGTACATGTTGCAGTGATAAAGCGGAGAGGCTGCAGGCGGTTCTGGGCCGAACGTTTAGGAAGCAGAACTCCAGCAGCGAGCAGATCTTTGAGGTGGAGAAGTTCTGGATTCATGAAAGATTTGACATGGAAACCTTTGACAACGACATCGGTGCGTGAATCACAGAATGTTTGGTTAATGGAACTTTCCCTGAGCAGCACAGTCACGATCCAAGCCTCCCTGTGTGTGACTCTGACTTTCCATCGCTCTCATTCCTCTCGCAGCTCTGTTGAAGCTGAAGACAGACATCGGTATCTGTGCCATAAACTCCCCCGAGGTTTTCCCCGTGTGTTTGCCTGAGCACGGGCTGGTGCTGCCCGACTGGACGGAGTGTGAGATCTCTGGATACGGAAAAGACTCAGAGTGTAAGTGAAGTTTAAGAAATGAAAGCAGCCCCTTTCACTCACTGCATGGCTGAGAGTGTTGCGTTCGTGAGGTTAGGATGAGGGAGTTGGGTATCACACAAGCGTGTTCCTACACTGGCCAGCAGAGGGCAGCATAAGTAAGCTTTTCCAAGAGGAGACAATAGATAGAACATGTTAGAAGCTGACTGAAATCCTTTTACTGAAGAAGAAAATAAGTAAATAAAAGCCACATGAAGACTGTTATCAGAAAGCAAAGAAGGAAAGGAAGAAAGGGAGAGGGCATGAAGAAAAGGAGATGTGAATTTGAAAACTGGTAACAACAACCTTCAGAAAGATGGAGTGGAACAGCACAATATTACTTTAAGAATGTAGGGGTGTAAGTTTGAAAATTTGTACTTCAAAGCTGTGCAGATGCGGTACAAAGCAGTACAGTGCAGGAGTAACTCAGTCAGCTTCCTGCTCTCACTTTCTCTCACTCTCTCTCTCTCTCTCTCCTCAGTTTCTGCAGAGTTCTCTGAGCGTGTGAAGCGAGGTTACGTCCGCCTGTGGCCCGATGACCGCTGCGTCCCAGAAGTGCTATCTGGACGCCCAATCACTTCCAACATGCTGTGTGCCGGCGACACCCGCGGCCTGGATGACGCCTGCAAGGTGAGCGCACTTCCGTCCTCCGCTGTGGCACACGGCTGAGTCCCTGCCCTGATGGCCGTGCTGTTTGCTTACACACGTGACTCATGCTCTGGTCTTCTTGTCTCCTTCCTTGTCTCACGCTCGCTCACAGGGAGACTCCGGTGGGCCGCTGGTCTGTAAGAACAATGGCAGGATGACTCTGATGGGCGTGATCAGCTGGGGCGATGGCTGCGGTCAGAAAGACAAGCCTGGTGTTTACACGCGTGTCATCCATTACATCGACTGGATCGACGGCATAATGAAGGCGAGCGGGGGAGTTTAAGGTCCGGAGTGGGACCGCAATGAAGACGCTGCTGGACGATCATGTCCACAGAAGGACAGAGACAGAGACGAGCTCAGTGAGGAGCAGCAGACCTCAGAGATCCCAGAGACTTTGATTCTGTTTAGAACCTGCTTACCTGTCGACCAAACTGATGGAAGTTTGAAATGAGGCCAGCAAGAATCCTCCATGTCCTCTCGTCTGCTTCCTGTCCTTTACTGAGCTAATGAACACAGACCAGGCACTGAGTCTGGACTGAACCGTCAGCAGGACATTCGCTTCCATCGTTCTCCTCCATCTGAGCCGTTCTTGGTTTCCGTTATTTGCTTTAATCGTTTCATGCGTCCACATTTTTACAGGTGTCCTCTGTAGAGACACCCAGCTGGAGGCTCGGGCCACAGATGAGCCAAGACGCTGCAGGAAAGAAGGGAAGCGTCCCAATTTACCTTTCTTCATTCCAGTTGACTTCATGTCGATTGATGGACTGAAGTCACATGGTGACACATTGAATCCACAACACACACACACACACACACACACACACACACACACACACAAGTCGCCCAACAGAGGCGTTCACTTTGCCCGATCACTCCCAAAGGATTGCGTGTTCTAATAATTTTTAACGCTGAATGTTTTTGACAATAGGACCAAACAGCAACACACACACATCTGCTGGTTCAGATTCCACTGGTTCATGCATTATCCTCAATCACCTGCGGGCCCTTTGTCTCCTGGTAGATGTGAAGGGAAGCAGGAAACCATGACACACACCTGTCCGCCCCCTGCAGGCCTCTGGGTTGAGCTCAGTATTTAGCATGTACAGTACAGTTTATACGTTTGAATGTTTTTATATCATTTTATATTGACTTATTACCAAATTCAGTGTGTTGTTCTGTTATTTTTTGTAAGGTTTGCAATGTGAGTAACTTCTCTGTTTTGTACTAAGTTAATATTTATGTGGATTCTCTTATTTGTTTTGTAGCGACTTTGATAAATGTACTTTTATAATTTATTGTCACTGCCGTCTTTAGCGTACAGTATCAAGCAAACGCAGTCAAATGTCAATAAATATTTGGAATAAATCACTTTGATGTTTCATCTCTTTCGCAGTCTCACACTCTTCATCACATTCACTATAAGATGACCGACTCTCTTGATTAATATACAGATTATTGATGTTACTAATGAGGTTTTGAAGCGTCTACCCCTGCCCAGGAAGAGGAGGGCGAGGAGGAGGAGAAATAGGTGACGCCTCCTCTGATTGCTTGTGTATCAAAGGTTAATAATTAATTGGCTATTTTCATGTGAGATGAAGCAGACAGGACGGGGTTTCACCTCAGTTTACATTTTATAATTGTAGGGTCAGTTAGGGTTATATGATCAGCAGAGCAGACAGTGTGTGTGTTCTTTGTGTGTGTGTGTGTGTGATGCATATACACAGTAGCTAGTAGTCAGATAGACAGGTGAGTCTGTCTGTCTGCCTCTGTCAGGTAGGAAATGCAAATGAGATCAGTTAGAGCTCGGCCTCACCGTCTGGCTGTTGGACTTCATGTGCTGTGTGCTTTCACCTCTTCATCATTTGAACCCTAGGACAGAAACAAAGGTGTTTCCTCCTCACTTCTCCTCACGTGAGACTCGACCCCAAATCATGACAACGGTAATGTACAGTTTCATTTAATTCTCTTTTTGTACTTGTCGCTAACACAGTGGCAGGCAGGAGCAGGAAGTGAGCTGTAACTCCACACCTCCTCCACTCTAAACTCTTTACTTTATATGTTGTGACTGTGGTGAGTTTATAACTCTGACACCTGCTGCAGGAATGTTAAAGTAGTAAAGTAGCAGTCCCCAACAAAATCAATATTAAGAATCATTTCAGCACAAGAATACATCAGAGGAAGAGGAGGAGGAGAGGAAGAATCATTAGGGAGTGTTACTGCATCTAGTCGGGCCTATAGTCGAATATAGAGAAGTTTAACATCATCCGCTAGAATATTTTGTAGGTGTAAGTTCAATTAAGTATCACTGTTAGGATGACATTGTATTCTGCTTCTCTCCCCCTCTCTCTCTCTCTCTCTCTCTCTCTCACTCTCTCTCTCTCTCTCTCTCTCTCTCTCTCTCTCTCTCCCCCCCTCTCTCTCTCTTGTCTCTGTCTCCCATGTTATATCCTACTGTAAAGTTGACTTGACCACATGTTTTTGGAAGCAAATACTATAAAGTGAGTGGAGGTGAAGATAGTGTGTGTGTGTGTGTGTGTGTGTGTGTGTGTGTGTGTGTGTGTGTGTGTGTGTGTGTGTTCTTACTGGTGCCTCGTTATTCTCCCTGAATGTTTATCACGTTGATTGACATAAAACAAACTCTACCCTCCTTCCTACAACAGTTTACTTCCACATAGGGGGAAAAAGTGGAATTAAAGCTCTGAGCTGCTGCTGATTGAATGATGTCTTTGTTTGGACTGAGCTCAGCTTGGTACATGTGTGAGATGGGACTTCAAATAGACATCAGAGGATTTCCTGTCAGAGTCTTTTTGTTGTCGTATTGTGTCAAGTATCACAAAGCCTAAATGAAATAGTTTCTTATGTTCCTCTCTCCTGTTCCATTATGTGTGATTTCTACTGTTTGCTTTGTTTTGCTCTGCTTTGCATCAAACTTCATGGCTGCATAACTTTGTCCTTTTCCTCCTCATGATGTCTGAGTGGACCAGCAACGGCACTGCATGCAAACTTTACAATAACAACTTAAAATGCTAAACGTCTTGCTGGAGGAAATGCAAAGATAGCAACAGAACAGTAAAAATGAATCCGTCAGCTTTACCTAAACCTCACCTCTAAACTGCTAATCCTTCATCAAATACATTAAAGGAAATGATATGTAATGTGTGATGTGTGTGTGTGTGTGTGTGTGTGCCAACATGAGCCTGTGAGTCACATATACTGTGTGTCAGCCTGATGATTTACATGAGTACTTCCTCCACACTGAGCCCTGTGGGAAAGCAGAGATAGCGTTGCCCACTTCCTGATTCCACATGCGTGTTTGTCTCACCGTGGCAACCTGACTCACGTCCTTATACAAGAAGGGCTCTGTTATTTTACAGATAGAGACTCTAATCCAAAGCAACGGGGGCGTGAGGAAAGAATTCACAAGGACAATATAAGTCATAGTGAGAATGATTGATCAGTGATTGATTTCTTATAGCAGAGGCTTTAGTTTGGTAATGAATGGGCGACACTGAAATTCAAAATAAATACACATCTACTCCTGCTGTCACGTCTGTGTTTGCCTGTACGTTCATTACTGCTTCACCTTAAAACAATAAGGGAACAAGTAACACTTAAGCCAACACTTAACACTTAAGAGTAAAGACTGAAGTGACTCAGGTGAGTAAGTGAAGCGCTGTCTTGTCTTCATGATGAAGCTGGATGACGTGTGTGTGTGTGTGTGTGTGTGTGTGTGTGTGTGTGTGTGTGTGTGTGTGTGCAGCTCCTGATCCAGGCTTCATGATGGAGTCTGTTACTAATGTTTAACTCAATGATTATAAACTCACACATGCTGCTGCTCTAATCTGTCTTTACTCATCTCTGCCTGGAGCACTAATCTGAGCTTTCAGTTATGTTTCAGAGCCTCTTTGGAAAACGAAAGAACCTGTGAGTAAAGTGTGATCGTTAAAAGCTTTAGATACTTTAACCCTTCATGTCTTAGTAGAGAAAGAAGCACCACAGTAAATTATTCAACCTCTCTTTTTCCCAACTCTCAGACCCAATGGACGTCCTGCACCGCCCAGAAGGACAGGTGAGATCAATTAATGTGTCTGTCTGCTTGCCTATCTGTCTGTCTGTCTGTCTGTCTGTCTACGTACATACTTACCTCTTACCTATGTTTCAGATAACAATGCAGACTTTGGGTGGCCGCAGGATGAGTTTGAGTATGTAAGTTCACAAGTTCTCTAAAATTTGATTTGCTGATGATTTACTCTATTTAGAATTTTCTTTTTATCACAGTTAATCATCAACAAGGCCTTACAGTATCTGCCAAAGCTCTGTTTATGCAATGAATCACCACAAATACCAATCCTGCCTATCTGGAGCTAAATGTTTCCTCTTCACTTCACACTGCAGAGGCCAGATGAGTCCAACAGTCCTCAGCTGTGGTCCTGAATGTGACTCAAACATTTGACGGAAGATAACTATTTGTTGTTACAGTGAGATTAGCCACATTTATAATCATAAATCATATTTGCTGATGGCAGGATGAAGAGGAAGGTGACATGTATGAAGTTCCTCCCTGTGAGCCTCCCACAGTCAAAGTGCCGCCGAGACCAGTAGAGGAGAACGTTTATCTGGGTAACACATACACACACACACACACACACACACACACACACACACACACACACACACACACACACACACACACACACACTGTCACTATCACACTAACAGCACAGAGGAATCACAACATTGCAGCATCAAAGCCACTGTGACTATACTGTTAAATCATTAGTTGATATTTGTCTTTGTAGAAACGACCCCCAGCGCTCCTGCTCCACACAGACAGGCTGCTCCTCCACCCAGACCGCCCTTGTGGCAGAGCAACACAGCCAAAGCCCTGGTAACTGCAGCTCAGCGTCTGTTCTCTCAGTGTTAGAGGCTTACCTGTTTTAATACGAGTTATAAGCTGCTTTATACATTATGAAGCTTGTTGTTTGATAGTTTTACACTCAGTTCTTTTCCCTCTGTAATCCAGACTCAGTCGTCTCAAAACGGAGCTAAACAGTTCTACATTGAGCCCAACAGCAAGAAACGTGAGACATCATCCTCTCACACACTCATCAGCTTGTGTCAGGGCTGAACATGAACAAACGGATGACTTTGCTTATCTGTTTGTTTCTCTCAAAGCACCTGAGATAGACAGAAATGAAGAACCTGGGAGGATGATAGTTCCTCTTCCTCCCAGCTCAGGTCCACCTCCTGACTCCGTTATAGACGAAGGTAATGACTCCTATCAACACAAACCTGCAAATGAGAACTAATGAGACCTAATGAGACATAAAGAGACAGGAGGGGACAAATCACAAGTCTGCACCTGAGAGTTTTCCTTCTAAATAAACACACAGAAGTGTTTCTCTGCTCTGGTGCCATATAATGAGACACAGGATCTCACAGCCAGTTCATTTGCTGAGGTGTCTTGTAGGTCAGTAGTTCGTGAGAATCAATACAAAAACAAGGGGCACGTATTGCCATCATGATTAGACAAACAGCGCCATCTAGAGTCATTTTGGGTGTGAAGGAAAGTCGACATCATCAGCTAGAAGCCTTAGAAACCAAATGATGAGTAACTAATGGAGATCTGGCTTTTTAAACATGAGCTAATTAACCGCCTGACTGACTGACTGACTGACTGACTGACTGACTGACTGACCCTCCCGTCCTGCAGTCACTTGTGTGTTGTTGGTCTGGTCACCAGTAGAGGACTGTGAAACACCACAAAAAGGGCAAAGCAGTCAACTGATTAATTTCTGTCTTTCAGCTGTGTACCTGGATCCAAATCAGGTGAGCTCACGTTTGTTATCTATGAAAATATGCTTGATAACTCCACACGCTCCCTTGTATCAGTCAGGATGTGTTTGTCTTTTGTGGTTGCAGGACGATAATGATGAGCTGTATGTGGAGCCGACTGCAGGTAGGCTGGAAGCAATCTGACTACAATCTGAATTGTTTCCAGGTGATGTGGAATCTTCAAACCCTTCTCATTTCCTTCTTCCTTACTCACCAGCGTGTTCCCCTTCCCCCCGTGAGCCCAAGAGGACTTCTTTTCCTCCTATGCCAGGAGCCAAACCCATGCCCATGTAGGTGAACCTCAGCTTGACAAACTTGGCAGTCACAGTCTTTAACGTGTCTGTTTAGCTTCAATGATCTTTCTCTCTCCAGGATGAATCCTACAGTTCCCAGAGCCCTGTCTGTGAGTGTGTCGGTTCACTTCCTCTCATTTCATCATCACATCTTCATCACTCATGTCTCCATTCTTGTATAAAAGGAAAAGAGCTCAACCTGACACTCTTAACTTGCTTTCTTTCAGAGTTCCCTCTTTCCTTCCCTGATTGAGGTCAAATCAGGTAAGTCACCTCCTTCATTCTCTGACTGACAGAACTTCTTTGCCATTGTTTGACGATGAAGATCTGCATATCCTGCCTCTGTAGCTTCTCCCTCAGACGCCAGACGCCACATGTTTCCTGCCCCTCCACCAGCTACCAGTGTCAAACCTCCTCTGCCAAACCTGAAGTAAGTGAAAGCCCAGGTATCTAGCATGCAGAGACACAAAGAGATGAGTGTGAGTGTAATAAAGGGAAGTTGGAGCGTGCTGACACTTGCTTTGGCGTTTGACCTCATCACTGTTGTAAAAGTGCGTGCATGTACTAGAATACAGCTCAATGTGCAGTGTTTGTCTTTATTCCAGCCATCCACATCCTGTGGTAGACACCAGGCCTGCAGGTAAGAGAAACCTTACAAAGGGAGATTCCACCAGCTGAGCCGTAAGACTTCACAAACTAAAGCCAGCCCTAATTAAGGCAGCTAATAAAGTCCGAAAAAGGCTATTGAAGGATGAATATCTACCTGAGTGGATGTGAATGTAGCCAAACATGGATTTCTCACTCATACCTCAGATGTAATGTAATGTAATGTATGGTTTCTGTCTGTTTAAAGCCTCTGCTGGAGGCATGAGAGCAGCCAGACAGACGTCGTCTGAGGTACGGCTCTGTAACAGCGGAGACGACTTTAACACGAGATAGTGAGCGCTGTGAGTGTTTCACTGACATGTGTTTATCACGCCACATCACAGGACAACGAATGGTTTGCGAGAGATTGCAAGAGGAAGACTGCTGAGGATCTGTTACATAGAGTCAACAAGGTAAAGACAGCTTAACAGTGAAACAATGAAACAGTTTAATGTGGCGTAACGACACATTCACTGTCCTGCTGTCCTCGTTTACACAGAGATTCTGCTTCATTTCACACTAAAACGCTCAGCTAATGATGAGAGAGTCAGTTTAATCAGTTTGATTTTAATTTCAAGGGTACGATTCATTTGATTGGCATATGTATCTTTGTGGGTGGTGATTACTGAAGAAGCATTGGTGATATTCTTACTATCAAGATTTAAATTACACAGACATTCCATATGTACATGGTGTGTTCTGTCTCAATCTTGTCTCGCCTTCTAATTTTTGGCCTCTATCTTCCTCCCCTCTTGTCAGCTTTTCTTTACCCCCTTATATTTACAATTTGCCCTGTGTCAATCTATGTTATCTGCTCCGCTGCAGGACGGCGCCTTCCTCGTCCGACACAGCTCAGCCCAGAACTCACGTCAGCCGTACACCCTGGCTGTGCTGTTTCAGCAGAAAGTCTACAACATTCCCATACGATTCCTGGAGGACGCCAAAGGCTATGCCCTTGGAAAGGAGGGGAAGACCAATGAGGAGGTGAGGATGAAGGCAGGATTTAGATGTGGAATGTACAAGACAGACAGGAATGGGAGAGAACTCTTTATTACTGCCTCACAATCCTATGCAGTATCGAAATTGATGGACAGTGCTGGTCTCTCTCTCTCTCTCTCTCTCTCTCTCTCTCAGATTTTCAGGTGTCTGGAGGACATTATTCATCACCACAGGCATAACCAGCTGCTTCTGATTGACAGCAAGAGTCAGGCTAAGCATACTACATACTTAACTGTAGTACCTTAAATCAACTCCATCAGCCTCTGGTGTTGTATTTAACTTAATTAGCACCTCGGGATGAACTGCAGGTCTACTGTGCCTCATCATCTTCATCATCCTCATGCATTACTCATTGAGCTTTTTTGCCTCTTCATCATTTCAGCAGTAATTGCACAACGTTATTATCTAGGTTAACTGTTCTCTTGTGCAAAGGGAAATGTGTCACTATGTTACTGTAAGAGTCGTTTATCTGAATGGTGTTCGTTCCATCAAGATAGGGGCTTTGTTGTTAAGATTCATGTTTACTGTTGTTGTAGTCGTTGATTTTCTATATCTAACGGATCAGTTTATCTAGAGTGAGGTCATATTGTACAGATTATGTAAAACACTACCTAAATTAAAACATTCTTGCTTCATCTGTTGACATATATAAGTTTCATGTAGTTGTGGCAAACATGTATGTATTGTAATAGTTTAGCTGGTCATGTGTTCTGTTCTGGTCCTGTGGTTCAGATGACCTTGACCTTATCATGAGCTCAGACCCTAATGCTGGGTTTTTGTGGTGTATTGTGTTCATTTAAAGCATTCAGTGTATTCCGCTCCTGTTTGATGAAGCTGTTTCAGTAAACACACACCTAATACAGTGCATGTTGTCAAACTCCACATGAGATGGATTCTTGTCAGGGTCAGTGTGGCAAGCTTGAGCTGGTTTGTGGGTTGAGCGAGTGGCAGTCCAAAGGCTGCTGACCAGACACGGTTGGTTGCCTCTGCATCCTGTTCCATCTCCGTGTCCAGCTCATAAACCATACGCCTGCCAGCACCACACAGCTACATCCTCTGTGTGAAAGAGTCAATATTTACTTTATCCACATCCCCTAAAAATGTGATTAGCACAGTAATATCAGCTCTATCTATCAAACTGTCACCTCATATTCAAGAATCAATGGTGGAATCTTTTATGCAAATCATGGAAATCAGTTAAGAGTCTACTGACATGCAGCACACTGAGGAGGGACATGGTGTGATGTGTTCACTGGAACACGTATGCAGGGTTCCATCTCTTATATGGTGGCTGGAAACAGTGAAGAGCCTCGTGTGTCTGTGTGGAGAGGTTGTATTCCTCGGCTTGCCTCGGCTTTACCTGTAAATGAATCTAGAACTTCCTGGAGGTAGTGTGGTGGCATTGTTGGAGCTCTGTTATGTTCTGAAGCTGAACTGATGCTCCGTCCAGAACTGTACAGACAACTTAATCAGAGAAGTCTCCTGTTGTTACTCTTATGTGTAAACAGATCATGTTTGTCATAATGTCATGTAGTGCAGACACAGCTGGTTGAGGCCATCTGACATCATTCACCTGAATGGTTGAATACGATGATGTCATTTTATTAGTTGAAGGACATCACTTACTTTGTTTTGCCAAAAATGACATCACTCATGGTGGTTGGATAACATCACTTATGTATCAAGTAAGAGCGAGAAGAAATAAAGACTTTTGACCTTTGACTTTTGACTCAATTGAGTTTGATAATATCTACGCCACAACAAAACTTATTTTCATTGTCAATTATGATGAACAAAGATATAGCTTTAAAAATATTACTGAATGATCTTAACTTGCAACCTTTTGTTATAAATTGTTAAAAAACAATCTAATGTCATGAAGAACTAAAACTCAGTCTGCAGGTATATTATAATAATATATATAAATTAAAACCTCTTTATTCATCAGTCTTATAATCAGATATTCATTCATATGAAGCAACTTTTTGTCCTGGTTAAGTCCAACAGTTCTTTTCCGTTGCATCACTCAGCTTTCCCTCCACTTCTTCACTGCTCTCATCATGTTGGTCACTGACAGTACAGTTGGATTGTGTAAGTGTGTGTGTGTTCCTTGGAAGTGTTTTTTTGATTTGATTTGTTTTTTGTTCTGTCCACATCCTGTGTGTGTAACACTGACTCAGTGCTGGATGTGCTTATGTTGCTTTTAGGTGGAATCATCTGTTAGAACCAACGTCATAGTTTTTTTTGTGTGTGTTTAGTGTTTTTGACCATTTAATAGATCAATCACTCAACTTTGACTTGCTTAGTACTTGTCTCACATTATCCATAACAGGCTACTCCGTTTACACAATATCTGCTTTCTTATGGTATTAGGAGATGATAATGTAATAAATTGAAATTCATTCAATCCTTTTTCAACGCACAGTTAGAAAAGAAACTAGGTTATAGTTTCTGCATTGATAAACACACAACACATGAAGTGAAAGAAGAAAAACACAAAACAGAAGACTAGCAGCTTAAAGCTCTCTTGATCCTAATGATCACCAATAAAATAATGATGATGCTGCTGTTGGGGTGATGTGATGAAGACTATAATGGGCAGAGGACCAGGGACGAGATGTTGGCCGAGCAGAACGATGGAAGTAGTTTCAGCAGCTTGGAACGTAAATGTGAAACATCAGCAATCCTCTCTGGTACAGATGCGTCATCCTATGCAACACATTTGGTGGTGTGTGTGTGTGTGGGTGCTGATTTAGTAGAAATCACGGGAAGGTGGGGCGCTGATTTCGAAGTTAGTGTGAGAGGAAGGGGGAGGGGGAGGGGCTGCGTGCGGCGGAGGGCTACACGCAGCACGTCTGATCCTTGCAGTCACACCGCTGAGACTGATCCGACCCTCGGCGCAGACTCGTCACGGAGAGGCAGCACTTCCCGACAAAGCAGGAGGGATTTGTCGAGTTCAGCCCCGCATCCTCGCAAAGCGCCGCCGTGGAAAAGCGCTCTGCTCTGCTCCGTGGGCTCAGCGAGGCAGCGGGAGCAGCGGGACTAGTTTTCGCGGCGGAGGTGCGGAGTTTTGGATTCAGCGCTTGTTGTAGGGGGGCACTGAATGGGAGCAGCCAGTGAATTCGTGTGATTGCGGCCGCAAGACCACCCAGATAACTACTACCGCCCATCAGATTTGACTTTTGGGGACGTTTAGGACACGCACAACACAAGACCCCCTCCATTCCTCCGTGTGTCCCCTTCCCCTTTCCTTCCAGACGACTTCTTCAGGCAGAGAAATCGGCGCAGACATGGCTCAGATACTGCCGATACGATTTCAGGAACATCTGCAGGTAAGGAAACACGAAAAGCCCTCAAATGATTTTCAGTGGGTTTTCATTTTACGCAGCTCCTCGTCCTTGTAGCTCCACACACACACATACACATACACACGCGCATACACACACACAGGGCACATGTCGCATTTAAAGGGATTCACAAATAGGTGCAGGGTGGTGCTCAATATAGCTTCAGGCCTAGTTCTCTCCTGCTGGGCTGATGATGACTTGTAGAAATTGAACAGTGCTCAGCTACATTGCGGTGTGTGTGTGTGTTAGTGTGTGTGGACACGCTGCAGTCTTCTGTCTGTCGCTGTCATTTGGTTCAGTCTTCTTCGTGTCCACGCCGGAGGGAACTGCGGTGTTTTGACACTTGCGAGACTCAATTGAGCTCAGCTGTTCCCGAGATCACGGAGCCTCTAAGCAGCCACTTGGAACTGTGCGTAGTGGTGCGGCTACCATGTTGCTGTCATGTTCCGAACACACACGTAAACACGCCGGCCGGCCGGGTCCTGCCTGCGGTCGCATTCTGCACCAATGACCGGTTCGGATGTTACATCACGATCGGATCCGTGTTTGTATCATCATGTTGCTGTTGTGACACACAGGATGCAGCAACATGGATCCTTCATGTTGCTGAGCTTAGATGGTGTCATAAGTTCAGAGAAGCGGTGCAGATGCAGGAGAAGTCAGTGTGTGAGTTTATAACGCCAATATATGTGATTGATGAATATCCATCAACATCCAGGACATGAACTTTACCTCCTTCCTGCCCTTGTTGGTGTTTATATTCATCGGAGCATCTGATTCTGTTGAGTCTCCTCAGACATAGTAAGAAGGAAGAACAACAAACCTGAATTATCTTTGATATCTGACAAAAAACCTGGAATTTTAAAGCAAAACCCAACGTGTGTTAGGAACCAGATCAAATCTGAGGCGACGATGGCGGCGCCCCAGTTCAAAGGGCATGAAGGGTCACTGAATGGTGGGATGAGCCTGAGTGTAAATCACACCACTTTATAGCCTCTATGGCCTTTAGAGCCTTCATGGCCTTTGCAGTCACCAAATCCATCTGAACTCTTGTGGGAGATTGTGATGTTTCTCTCCATTACCATCATCAAAACACCGACTGAGGCCTCATGTTTCAGTACAACACGGTTACATCCTCTGATACAGTTTCAGACACTTTGTAACATTCTATGACAAAGCGTTTTGAGGCTGACCAGGTGGCCCAACGCTTCACTTAGACCTTTGATGCTGTGGCAGAGATTCCACCATGCTCCTCTTCTTCTATGGTTTTGAGTCGATAGCCTTATCATGGTCCCACAGCAGTTTGTGGTTTTGGTGTCTTGCAGCCCAACACAAACTTTGTGACATTTTTGGTCCACCCCCACCCCTCCTATGTAAGCCTGTCGTTATGGTAACAGCAGGCAGTGAAATGGCCTTTCACTAGAAAAGGCAGCGAGCCCCTACCCCCCTCTCTGCTCCCTTCCTCTGGCCAGTAGCCCCACTTCCCTCTGCCAGACATCCTCTCTCCATCAAACTGTGCCAGTTCAAGAGAACTTTGAGGCGAGCAGGCTTTTCTCCTCCCTGACAGGAGGACTGGGGCACTGCCGCTCGCTGATGAAGGCCAGTGCAGTGTTTGACGACGTCTGTGTGTATTGGTTCAACAGTTCAAACTGCTTTCAACAGTGCATACCTTGGCCTTATGCATCTGCAAAGAGAAGCCTGATAAGCAACAGACTGCACCTCTACCGTGAAATCGCAGCTCTGCCCCAGACATCCCCCTGTGAATCTAGGTGGCTCCAGCAGAGGGAAAAATGCTTGGAATTTGCAAACCCAAGACTTTGGGCCTCAAGTTGTTTAGCTTTTTTCGTGGCCTGGTATTTACAGCTCCCTCTCTTTCTCTCTCTCTCTCTGCTGTTCAGGGTTCAGGGGCTGTAACATCATGGTAATGCAGACCCAGGATCAGGCTTAGAATGTGGGTCAGTTCCATAAACTATCCCCCCTGTGTGAGAGAAGGATCCCTAGCTGTTCCACATCAAAACAATCCCTAACACTACTACAGTGTTTAAGTCAGGATGGATGAACTCTATTATTCTAGCTGTGGGAGAACCAGTACTGCTCATTTTCTCACCAGTAGCTCTGCTGTTCCTGCCCACTCTGCACTGTCATTAACGCTGTGTGCAAGCTTACTCTCCATCATTAGTCTTTCTTTCCCTTGGTTGTTTATACCGGTGTGATTTATAAGCCGAGTCAAGGCTGTGTGAACATGCCAAGTGTGTCATTAAGAAGTGGATCAGTGCTGAGTGCCCTCGTTGGTTCTTGGGAGTTTAGGATACAGCACTGTGGTCTCCATGATCTCTGGATGATGTTGGTGGCAAGATAAAGAGAGACAATAATGGCGGATGGTCTGTTGAATTATGTAAGTGATCATATTGCAGCTGGCGTATCTCTCCTGGCCGGCTGGGCTGCGGCCTGCGTTCTGTCGTGGCTTGTGGAAGTTTAAAAGTCCTGCAGCTCCCTAAGCAGATGAACATTAGCCTGTCAAGTTAGAGACTCCAACCTTCTCTGTTTGGATATTTACAGCTTTACGGTCAGTGTTGTGCTGCGTCATTATTGATGTCATTTTGTCAGGCCAACAGATGGAAGACAGATGAGGTAAGCAGGCCCGTTTAAGCCTGGCAAATCAAATCAGGAGAGGAAGCAGGATGTAGAGGTGATTTCATCCCTCTCAGCCCTAACAGAACACAACTGTGACTGCTACCGTGGCTGCTGGGGGACTGATGAGCATCTGTGTTAGGTCACCAAACTGCAATCATGAATGTGGCCTGCGTGGATAGAGGAGTCATTCATGTACATATACAGACACACACACAATACACAAAGACAGGCACACAAGTAAAGCATCACTGTGCATTTAGCATGAAGTAACGCACAAACTGTTCCAGGTTATGATGACTAAGTGAATGTTATATTATGGTTTACTTTAAATATAAATATGGCTGAAAATGTGGCCTGTAGTCTGTGTGTTAGCATGTTGCGTTTTAGCGTTAGCATGTTGAGCTCTGAATTTGGAGGGTGTTGTGCTGCATTCCTCCGTTTGAAATGTGTTTGTGTTATCCACACACACACACACACACATCTCCCCATGGACTCTAAGCCCGACTGTAAAATAGTCCGACGTGTCAGTGCCTCAGTAATGTGTCCACCCAACCATGACTCACTAAATAGCCTCAACGCTGCATCATACTTAGGGTAACATTAGGTCTTATTGTGTGTGTGTGTGTTTGTGAGAGGATCAACTGCTAGAAGTAGTTAGTTTGGTCACTGGAGACAGAAGGTTGGAGATGAAGTGAGATTTGAGTCTGGAATGTTCCTCTAAGGAGAAAGAGAGGGTGGCATTCTTCCGGTGAGTCACTCGCTCCACCCTGACCCACAGATCGCCGAAGGCCTCCGTTACTGGAAATTCACTCATTCCTCCATCTTTTCATATTTCCTTTAAGGTAAATCAACCACTCCTGCCTCTCCTCCTCACTCAGTGTGGCCGTATTTACGAGCCCTTGTTCCCTCCTCCTCCTCCTCTTTCCTGTCTTCCTCCACCTTCTGCCTGTCTCTCCCTCAGTTATCTTTATTGTCCTCTCCCTCCCTCTCTCCGTAAAGATAGTTTTGACAGTCTTTGACGGGAAGAAGCGCTCCTGAGGGGATGAAGCATATGGTTCTAATCCTGCTGCTGGACATCTCTCTGCCTCCTCTTCAACCATAGATCACACTAAACCATCATCACACACACACACACACACAAGATGTAGGTCTCAGCCCTGACCTGTGATTATGGTTGACATGCTGCATCTAACAGTACATGTTTGATTTACTAATAAGCTTTAACGTAACGGAGCAGAGCGTGGCTGCTGCTGACACTTTGTACACGACATGATGTAAACGGCTCGGCACACACTGTTGATTCCCTTTTCTAGATACTACAGTCCTTGTGATGAGGGCAAGGATTCCTTTCCTCTTGCCTCAGACTGCATAATACGGTCGGCTCAGTCGTTAAAGGGAGAGTACGTGTTTGGAGTCGTCACACAATTCCTCTATTCAGTCTTTATAAAGCTTAGGTGTTCAAACTGCCAAGATTTGACCCAAAAAAAGGGGCGACATCATCAACTCTGTTTCAGGGACCTCTCATTAAAAAAGTGTCCACACACCAGAGGGACAGATATCAGAGCGCTTCCTTTAATACCAGATGTTATTCCAGCTATAATTAGAGGTTTAAATGAAGCCCTCTGGAGTCATTGTCTCCCATTGTCCACCCTGCACTGCACCCACACGTCCCCCCGTGTCCCAGCAGGCCTCCTGTCTGGAAAACAACCTTTAGGAATATCCCCGGAAAACTGGCACACACACAAACACTACTGCTATTTGAATGAAAACACTGTTGCCTACTTACGCTTCTCCCCCTACAAGGCAAATGTCAAGCCGCTGCAATGCTTGTGTTTCCATTGCAGGGCTGTGATGGAGGCGTCTCTCCCTCCAGAGTTCTAAAGACGGACCGGAGTCTAAATGGAAATGAAGCTGTGTTGAAGGCAATTATGTTGAACCTAACCTGGCATCACAATCCTAACCGTTATGTCTGATCTGTGTCTGTAGCTGCAGAACCTGGGCGTGAACCCGGCCAACATCGGGTTCAGCTACCTGACCATGGAGTCGGACAAGTTCATCTGCATCCGAGAGAAGGTGGGCGAGCAGAACCAGGTGGTGATCGTGGACATGTCTGACCCCACCAACCCCATCAGGAGGCCCATCTCCGCCGACAGCGCCATCATGAACCCGGCCAGCAAGGTCATCGCCCTTAAAGGTAGAGTATGGAGGGAGACGCCTGCCTACGTGCCCCGGAGCCACGCCGCTGGCTGTGACATGGCAAATACTGCGTTGTTGTGAGAAAAAAGTTTGTCGGAATTATTATTTGCTTTACACGGAGACCCAGATTTCCATTGTTGTTGTTTGAGTTCCAGCACTAGGACCCTGATGGAGGGTCGTTTGCTTTCACACAGATGTTTATTTGTTTTTAATTTCCACTGATTAAGCCGTCGAGTATTTCTGCGGGAATGCCGTGCTCATCAGATGACTCAGGCTCCGCTCGTCAACGTCTCTATGTCGAGTCAATTCAGCTGCGTCGCCACAATGCAATAAACTGATCGCACAAATTGATTTTCTGCCACTGAGTCGCCCGAAGAGCACAAACACAAGCAGTGAGGATGATTTACCAAAAAATGCCTCTCTCTCTCTCTCCCTCTCTCTCCCTCTTTCTCCCTCTTTCTCTCTATGTTCCTCTTTCTCTCTCTCCCTTTCTCTCCCTCTCTCTCTGTCACTCCCTCTCTCTTCTCTCTCTGTCTCTATTCCTCTCTCTCTCTCCCTCTCCCTCTCTCTCTGTCTCTTCTCTCTCTCTCTGTCACTCTCTCTCTCTTCTCTCTCTGTCTCTATTCCTCTCCCCCCTCCCTCCCTCTCTCTCTCTCTCTCTCTCCCTCCCTCCCTTCTGAGGATAATAATGTCCCTGTTTGCGCTCTCTCTCCCTATGGTCTATCTTTGTCTTCTCTCTCTCCCCCGATTGACTCTTTGCTTTTCCTCCCGTGCTTTCTGTCATTTCTCAGACGGTGAGTTGCTCTCTGTCTGTCTTGCCCGTCTGGCACTCTGTTGTGATGATACAGTAGCCATGTTTCTCTCATAAAAGTGCCCCACAGTCCTCTCTCAACTACGTTCAGCCATTTTCACCACTAATCAATCACATTTGACATTCACACTCTCCGTATGAACCCCTCCCCTCTCCCCCCCCCCCCCACACACACACAGCTTTACACTAATCTGCTGCCACACACAGTATACTTTTATGAGAACTACTGTATACATGTGTTGGCATGAGAAGCTGTTTGCTGGTAGAGTGTGTGTGCGGTATGCATCATCAGATCTACAGTGAGACAGTTGGGGCAGTATGTGTGTGTGTCTGTGTTTGCACGCCTGTGTGAGCGCGTGTCAGGCACCCATATGTACATCTAAGGTATGCCTCACATGGATCATGACGTGTGTGTGTGTGTGTGTGAGCTCATTAATCATCAGGCCCCCCTACCACACATCATTGTTTAATGTAGTTAGTTACTGCTCATATGTTTACTGACACAATATTCCACAGCACAGGAATATTGTCGTGGCTCAGTAAGTTTGAAGTATAATATCTTTAGTTTGTGTAAAAGCCTTTAATCAGGGCTGAGACACAAAGTGTGTAGTTTACTACATGTGCTGTGCTCATATCGTTCACCTTCCAATCCATTAGCCGCCAAGACCCTGCAGATCTTCAACATCGAGATGAAGAGTAAGATGAAGGCGCACACCATGACGGAGGAGGTCATGTTCTGGAAGTGGATCTCTGTGAACACGGTGGCGTTGGTGACGGACTCGGCCGTGTATCACTGGAGCATGGAGGGCGACTCCCAACCCGCCAAAGTGTTCGATCGGCACACCAGTCTGGCAGGATGTCAGATCATCAACTATAGAACTGACGACCAACAGAAGTGGTTGCTGCTGATCGGGATCTCTGCACAGGTATGAAGACACAGATCAGGATTCCTGTCTAAGTGAAATCAATCCTGCACACCTTGACGATCTATTTCAGGTCTTTAAACTGGATCATCTCTGACCTGTAACCTTTTTATTGGCCGACCCAAACGTTGACGGCTCTGTCTTTTATCTCATTTCACTTCTCTTTTTCTTTCCTGCAGCAAAACCGTGTTGTCGGGGCGATGCAGCTGTACTCTGTTGACAGGAAGGTCTCCCAGCCCATTGAAGGCCACGCTGCAGCCTTTGGGGACTTCAAAGTGGAGGGAAATGCCAAACCCTCCACCCTGTTCTGCTTCGCTGTGCGCTCGCAGGCTGGAGGAAAGGTGAGGGCGCCCTGACAAAATGGAGCGATTCCACCACAAACACTTCATACATCACTTAATGATTTAAAATGTTTCCACGAGGAGCAGCAGCTTGTTCAGGCTTTCCTCTGCTGATCTTCCCTTTCATTTGTCTTCCTGCCCGATTTTATTTCCTCCCGAGTGCTCACCACAGCTTTCTCCCTTCCAGCTGCACATCATTGAAGTCGGCCAGCCAGCTACAGGAAACCAGCCGTTCACTAAGAAAGCGGTGGATGTGTTTTTCCCTCCGGAGGCCCAGACGGACTTTCCTGTGGCCATGCAGGTGAGGTGAAGGTGAAGGTGAAGACTCCTGGCTCCCATCATCTGTGGGAAGTCCAACCGTGATGGATAAACATTTCTATCTACTCTCCCCAGATCGGCAGTAAACACGGCGTGATATACTTGATCACAAAGTACGGCTACATCCACCTGTATGACCTGGAGTCTGGAGTCTGCATCTACATGAACCGGATCAGTGCAGAGACCATCTTTGTGACGTCGCCTCATGAAGCCACGTCTGGGATTATTGGCGTCAACAAGAAGGGACAGGTGAGACAGTAGCCTGCAAAACTCAACTGGGGCGAGATGGTGAGCTCTTCAAAGCTCTCAGTATAAAACCTGTGTTTGTGTGTGTGTCTTCTCTTTGTAGGTGTTGTCAGTGTGTGTGGAAGAGGAGAACATCGTCAATTATGCGACCAACGTCCTGCAAAATCCAGACTTGGCGTTGAGGATGGCTGTGAGGTCAAACTTAGCCGGGGCTGAGGAGCTCTTTGGCAGGAAGTTTAACACTCTCTTTGCCCAGGGAAGCTACTCAGAGGCTGCAAAGGTCGCTTCCTCCGCACCCAAGGTATGTTTGTATCCACAACATGAACAAATCCCTGCTTTGGTAAATATCAACGCCTATTCTTCAGCATTTGTGTTGTAGTAGGTGTAGTTGGTTCAAATGTACTTCTCCCTCTCTTAATTCCTCCTTCTCCCCGTCCTCCTCCACGCCTCAGGGTATCCTACGGACCGCCGAGACCATTCGTAAGTTCCAGAGTGTCCCGGCCCAGCCAGGCCAGGCCTCTCCCTTGTTACAGTACTTTGGCATTCTGCTGGACCTGGGCCAGCTAAACAAGTTTGAATCTCTGGAGTTGTGCCGGCCCGTCCTCCAGCAGGGCCGCAAGCAGCTACTGGAGAAGTGGCTGAAGGAGGACAAGGTAGGACCGGAGGCCTGGGCTCATCGGTGCAGAGTGTTATCTGATCAGGCTGACACACTACGGCTATTGGTTTTAATGGTTTGGTTTTAACTGTAGAATGTTGTGGTGTGTGTGTGTGTGTGTGTGTTGTAGCTGGAGTGCTCAGAGGAGCTTGGAGACCTGGTCAAAGCTTCTGACCCCACGCTGGCCCTCAGTGTGTATCTCAGAGCTAACGTGCCCAACAAGGTCATCCAGTGCTTTGCTGAGACCGGCCAGTTCCAGAAGATCGTGCTCTATGCCAAGAAGGTAAACAGACAGTGCAGGGTTCCATTTCCTGTTTCCTTATTTGCCACAAATGAAACAAAGACCCACATTAACTTCATATTTAAGCATAAACGAGGACAATGAGGTGAGTTTCCATCTGTGTGTGTTTTTATACAAATCATTAAAGAATGATGTCCGCCCTTAGATTTGCTGTAAGACTCTAAGATTGTAGCAAAACAAAGCTGCTTTTGTGTCGACGGGCAGAAAAAATCATTGCATATTGGGGGGGGGGGGAAACAGCAACACAATGTGCTGTGACATCATCAGTCTGTAGCTCTCACCAGGAAAGGAGCATAAATGGATCTGAGGAAACGTGAGCTCACACACCTATTGTGCTGGTATGTGGGGTTCTTATCTTGCTCTGTATACAGGAGGAACACTCTTTGACCCACATGTGTGTGTCTTGTAGGTGGGCTACACCCCAGACTGGGTGTTTCTGCTGAGGAACGTGATGCGGGTCAACCCAGACCAGGGGCTGCAGTTTGCACAGATGCTGGTCCAGGATGAGGAGCCGCTGGCCAACATCAACCAGGCAAAGGAAACACAGACACAACATGGCACTCGCTCACTCACTCACCCCCCCCCCCCCCCCCCCCCCCCCCCCCCCCCCCGTTAGGGACACAGGTGCTCAGTGTGGGAGCCTGTGTCTGTGTTATTCCAGATGTGGCAGGAATGTACTGAGTCAGTGCCCCTCCCCCCTCCCTCCTCCCTCCCCCACTGCAGCACAGCTCTGCCCCTTCTTCTTGCAAACCACAGAGCTCCACTCCATGACTCCTGGAGTGAAGGCGCCCCGGCTCCATTCAGCTGTGGCGTCTGCACGTGTCGATAGAAAAACCACAAGCGGAAACATCTGGCTGCCATGCTGATGACTCCTCATGTTGTGTCATGAGAGCCAGCAGGAGTGCTGTGCATGCTCAATCAATAACTGTTCACTGCTGAAAGAATTGAAGACTTAATGCTTCCTCTCCTGTGTGTGTGTTTGTGTGTGTGTGTGTGTGTGTGTCTGCTGATCAGATTGTGGACGTGTTCATGGAGGGCAGTCTGATCCAGCAGTGCACCTCCTTTCTACTGGACGCTTTAAAGAACAACCGGCCAGCTGAGGGACACTTACAGACACGGCTGCTTGAGATGAACCTCATCCACGCTCCTCAGGTGGATTACACCTTCAGAACCAATCTGACTGTTCTGATTACAGCTACCAGCGCTTATTCTGCTCATTCTTATTTTGTGTGTGTGTGTGTGTGTGTGTGTGTGTGTGTGTGTGTGTGTGTGTGTGTGTGTGTGTGTGTGTGTGTGTGTGTGTGTGTGTGTGTGTGTGTGTGTGTGTGTGTGTGTGTGTGTTCTCATTTTGTTAGGTAGCAGATGCCATCCTGGGGAACCAGATGTTCACCCACTATGACCGTCCTCATGTGGCCCAGTTGTGTGAGAAGGCCGGTCTGCTGCAGAGAGCTCTGGAACACTACACTGACCTGTACGACATCAAACGAGCCGTGGTGCACACACACCTGCTCAACCCTGAGGTGTGTATCTGCTCTTTGACTACTGAAGAGTGCAAGTCCACGCCCTCCTCCCTTCCTCCTCCCTTCCTCCCTCCCTGCACTGACTGTCTTCCTTCCTTTTGTCTCTCCTCTCCTCTCGTCAGTGGCTTGTGAACTTCTTTGGCTCTCTGTCGGTTGAAGACTCTCTGGAGTGTCTCCGGGCGATGCTGTCAGCCAACATCAGACAGAACCTGCAGCTGTGTGTCCAGGTAGCATCCAAGTATCACGAGCAGCTGGGGACTCAGTCCTTAGTGGAACTCTTTGAATCATTCAAGAGCTACGAGGGTAAGAATCACACCTGGTTCACAAGTTGGCGAGGGAGTGTCTGCAGATCAAAACAAATGAGTGACGGGGATGACTTCTGCTCAGTTTGTTCCCTCCTTTCCTTCTCTTGTCTTCAGGCTTGTTTTACTTCCTTGGGTCGATTGTGAATTTCAGCCAGGAGCCCGATGTTCACTTTAAATACATCCAGGCTGCTTGTAAAACAGGACAGATCAAAGAAGTGGAGAGAATCTGCAGGGAGAGCAACTGTTATGACCCAGAGAGAGTGAAGAACTTCCTGAAGGTGCACATTTCATCATTTTCAGTCACAAACACTCACAGTAATGAGGAAAGTCCCCGAGCAGCACTGCCACCTCCTGATTCTTCTCTCCTCAGGAAGCCAAGCTAACAGATCAGCTCCCTCTCATCATCGTGTGCGACCGCTTTGACTTCGTCCACGACCTGGTGCTCTACCTCTACCGCAACAGTCTACAGAAATACATCGAAATCTACGTACAGAAGGTAAAGATGAAGGCTGCGTCTGGCGTCTTCCTCTCCTGATGTGGGCTAGGTCTCTCCATCTTCATCTGGACTGTGCTGCTCTTGTTTCCAGGTGAACCCTAGCCGCTTACCGGTGGTGATAGGCGGTCTGCTGGACGTGGACTGTGCTGAGGACGTCATTAAGAATCTCATCATGGTGGTCAGAGGGCAGTTTTCCACGGATGAGCTGGTTGAAGAGGTGGAAAAGAGGAACAGGTGAGACTATTGGGCGATACTCCCAGTAAATAGCAACATTAGCGTTAGCCTCGTCTTTGCCCGTCATGCGTTCTCATCTAGTGCAGCTGTTTTCACTGCAAAGCCTTTTTATACAGAGAGGGAATGTGTCAGACTGTTTACTTAAAATGTCTGACTGTAAAACACTGCCACCTAGTGTTATAGCTTTGCTACAACAAGATAAATAAAGGTAAAGGTAAATAACCTCCCTTACACCGTTTGACAGCACTAGAAGGATCAGAAAAAGACGACAAGCTTCATTGTACTGTAAGTTATATTGAATTAAAGCATTTTTACAATTTCCCTTCAGGTTAAAACTCTTGTTGCCGTGGCTGGAGTCCCGTATCCATGAGGGCTGCGAGGAGCCTGCCACTCACAACGCCCTGGCCAAGATCTACATCGACAGCAACAACACACCTGAGCGTTTCCTGAAGGAGAACCCGTTCTACGACAGCGCGGTGGTGGGGCGCTACTGTGAGAAGAGAGACCCCCACCTGGCCTGTGTGGCCTACGAGAGGGGCCAGTGTGACCTGGACCTCATCAAAGTGTGTAGCTGACATTACATCATCACAGCATTGACATCATTCTCACTGACATACATGTTGAGTCGTTGTTTTCCGATTTACCAGGTGTGCAACGAGAACTCCTTATTCAAGAGTGAGGCTCGGTATCTGGTGCGACGGAAAGATCCGGAGTTATGGGCCAACGTGTTAGAAGAGAACAACCCCTTCAGAAGGCAACTCATCGACCAGGTCAGCGTCTCTGCCGCTCGCCTCTCCACTCATTCTCAAGTGATGCATGTCGGAAACAACTTTTTAACTTTCACATGTTTTCTCTGTGCCGTGTTTGATCCCAGGTTGTGCAGACAGCTCTGTCGGAGACGCAGGACCCAGAGGAGGTGTCGGTCACAGTCAAGGCCTTCATGACCGCAGACCTGCCCAACGAGCTGATTGAACTGTTGGAGAAGATTGTTCTTGATAACTCTGTCTTCAGTGAGCACAGGTAGAGCAGCTTCATGCCTCGTCTCGTCTCAGCTGCTGTATTAACCCTTCAGCTGCCTTTCAATGATCCGTCTGTCCTTTTGCGTCGTCCCCAGAAACCTCCAGAACCTGCTGATTCTGACCGCCATCAAGGCCGACCGCACCCGCGTGATGGAATACATCAACAGGCTGGATAACTACGACGCTCCTGATATCGCCAACATCGCTATCAGCAACGAGCTCTTTGAGGAGGCTTTCGCCATCTTCAAGAAGTTTGACGTGAACACATCAGCCATACAGGTAACGTGTCACTGCTACAGCCGCACACACACTACATCGTGTTCCAGCAATCATCTGATTACCAAACACGGCTGGCTGATGGCGAGTTCTTAATCAGTTAGACAATAACGTCAGTTTCAGTGAAGGGCTGCACTGATGGATGTGGACGATCACTCAGTCTGGCAGCAACTGCAGTCTGCATTTGATCAGTGTTTCATATTGTAAACAATGTCTCCAGCACAGATATTAGTCCTGAAAGATGAGGCTTTTTGCTGCTGCTTTATATCTATTAAGGCAGTGTATTGGTGACTAATGCTTTATATGAGCTCACATAATGACTGCAGAGGAAATGGCTGAAATCTGTCCTCCCTAAGTGCTGCAGAGAAACTGTTCATTAGTTTTTGACATAACTGCCATTTATTCCTGCCATTAATCACTCACACACCAGATGAGGCTTTATAATCCTGCTCTGTCTTCCTTCTCCTCCATTCTCTAGGTATTGATAGAGCACATAAGCAACTTAGACCGGGCCTATGAATTTGCGGAGCACTGTAACGAGCCTGCGGTGTGGAGCCAGCTGGCCAGAGCTCAGCTGCAGAGAGACCTGGTCAAGGAGGCCATCGACTCCTACATCAAAGCCGTGGACCCCTCAGCCTACATGGAGGTGGTCAACGCCGCCAGCAAGAACAGTAAGGGTTTGTTTGCTGTGCACCAGCGGGTCACATCGCTTTCTTATCGAGTGAGTTTTGTTGGTGTTAAAACTGTTACTGGGATTTTCTAGATAACTGGGAAGACTTGGTGAAATTCCTCCAAATGGCCAGAAAGAAAGCCAGGGAGTCGTACGTGGAGACGGAGCTGATCTTTGCTTTGGCTAAAACCAACCGTCTGGCTGAGCTGGAGGAGTTTGTCAGCGGGCCCAACAATGCTCACATACAGCAGGTGAGAACACGCACTACACACACACACACACACACACACACACACACACACACCACAGAAGATCATGTCCATGTCAACTGTAACTGTATCTTTGTCAATGTATTCCATCACTATGTATTGAACATGTATTGACAGTGCGCTTACAGTTATAGGACATTTTGGAGATTGTTTTTTATACAGAAAGAGGGGGAAAAGGAGAGAGAAAGAGAGAAAAGAAAGAAGGTTGTATTAATGTTGTTGTTGTTGTTAAACTTGGGGGGGGGTGAACATGTGGTTGTTGTGGACTGGACCCACGGTGATGCACTTACGAATTTAAAGTGTTTCAGGATTGGTCTTCCAGCCTGTATCAATGTATGTGTGTGTCCCTCTTCAGGTGGGTGATAGATGTTATGAGGAGGGGATGTACGACGCAGCCAAGCTCTTATACAACAATGTGTCCAACTTTGCTCGCCTGGCGTCCACATTAGTCCACCTGGGAGAGTATCAGGCTGCTGTGGACAGCGCCAGGAAAGCCAACAGCACACGGACATGGAAGGAGGTAACTGGAACACAAAGTCGACTCATACTACCTGATTAGAGCATCCATATTGTCATCTGTGAGCTCTGAGAGGATCGCTTTACCGACTCTCTTCCTCTCCGGCCCTCAGGTGTGTTTTGCGTGCGTGGAGGGGGAGGAGTTTCGTCTGGCACAAATCTGCGGCCTTCACATAGTGATCCACGCAGACGAGCTGGAGGAGCTGATCAGCTACTACCAGGACCGCGGCTACTTTGAGGAGCTCATCGCTCTGCTGGAGGCCGCTCTGGGTTTGGAGCGCGCACACATGGGCATGTTCACTGAGCTGGCCATCCTCTACTCCAAGTTCAAACCTCAGAAGATGAAGGAGCACCTGGAGCTCTTCTGGTCCAGAGTCAACATCCCAAAGGTGCGTTAGATCTCTGTCGACTCCTCACAATGAGTTTATTGACTTCCTTGTGATTTGTTGCTCACGGGTTTCTTGTGAAGATGACATCATTCTAAATGTTTCCATTCCTCTGTGACCTTTAAACAGGAGTTATGTATCTCTTGGGTCTAATGTGTAATATCTGCCGTGTTTGCGCTCTTCAGGTGCTCCGTGCAGCTGAACAGTCTCACCTGTGGGCGGAGCTAGTTTTCCTTTACGACAAATATGAGGAGTTTGACAACGCCGTCATAACCATGATGTCACATCCCACAGACGCGTGGAAGGAAGGAATGTTCAAAGACATCATCGCTAAGGTCCAATATTTCTGTGATTAACCTGTGAATTTGTAGAAAACAAACAAAACCTTGAATCTAACTGCTGATCTGTGTGTGTTTCTTCTCAGGTTGCCAATGTGGAGTTATACTATAAATCTCTCTCTTTCTACCTGGATTTTAAACCTCTCCTGCTGAACGACCTGTTGACCATCCTGTCGCCGCGGTTAGACCACAGCCGTGCAGTCACCTTCTTCAGCAAGGTAACCAGGTCCATGCTGTCACTCGGGCCCTTAGATACGTTTGTTCTCAGCTGGTAGAATGTGCGAAAGGTTAATGTCTCATGGCCGCTGATTGCTTTGAGCAGATGCACCATCTGAAGCTGGTCAAGCCGTACCTGAGGTCTGTGCAGAGCCACAACAACAAGTCGGTCAACGAAGCTCTCAACAACCTCCTGACAGAGGAGGAAGACTACCAGGTCTGTCTGTCTTTGAGTTGTGTTCTTAGTTTCTAGATGGTTTATTCCACCTTGTTTACCTGCTTGGGAATGTTTGAAAGTTCCGTCTCCTCCCAGTTTTAGGTCTGAGATGTAGTTCTTCCCTGTGTAATGTCCGCAGGGCCTGAGAGCGTCCATCGATGCATACGACAGCTTTGACACCATCAGCCTGGCACAGAGGTTAGAGAAACACGAACTGATCGAGTTCAGACGTATCGCCGCCTACTTGTACAAGGGTAACAACCGCTGGAGACAGAGTGTAGAGCTCTGCAAGAAGGACAAACTCTACAAGGTGAGGAAACAAACACAACAAACAAACACAGGCAAAGTCTGTCACAGAGATATGCAGAGTACCTCCATCCTCCTGTAGATGGCACTGTTTCACCAGACTTGTTTGGCTTGGCTTTCCCAGGATGCCATGCTGTACGCTGCTGAGTCGAAGGATGCGGAGCTGGCAGAGACTCTGCTCCAGTGGTTCCTGGAGGAGGGGAAGAAGGAATGCTTTGCTGCCTGCCTGTTTGCCTCCTACGACCTGCTGCACCCTGACGTGGTGCTGGAGCTGGCATGGAGGCACAACATCGTGGACTTTGCCATGCCGTACTTCATCCAGGTTATGAGAGAATACCTCGCCAAGGTCAGAGCTCCACCCAAAACACTCTATTGAAACATGGGTCACATAGGGTCTAAGCCATATTCTGCTTTCTAAAGTCTTGGTAGTTATTCAGGACCTTTTCCTTTGATATTGAACTCTCTTCAACACATGAACGTCTTGATTTCCTATAATGTTGACCTGTAGACACCTGAGGTCATGTGAGGTCGTCTCTCTGGGTTCTTTTCCAGGTTGATGAGTGTGCGGCGAAGGTGACGGTCTCTGACCCTCTCTTTACTTCTTCATGTGTCCCGTCTGTTGTTGTTGTTGTTGTTGTTGTTGTAACTGATCTCTTAGGTTTCTGATTTAGGAACCTAGCATGGACTGTAGCCTGAGTTGTGGCCTAACCAGCTCGAGTCCTGGAGAGCTACTGTGTGTGTGTGCAGGTCTTTGAGTTTGTGTGATCGTTTTCTAAATTACCTTCCTGGGACAAGTTTCCTTTTTGAATTTATGGCATAATTCGGTGTCTAAGGGTATTTGGGACTTAAATAACTGGGATAGCTTAAAAACAAAGAAGTTAGAAAGGAACATGGACTATCTTCTCTGTATCCAGGAGGGTTGAAGTGCTCACCAGCCAGTTGAAGCTCCCTGTAGTTGAAACAGTGGAATCCAAAGCCTGTGCAGCACACAGCTCCTCAGGAAGGAGCAGGATCAGCCTGTCCCGGACCTAACAGACACCCTTCCTCTCTCTAACTCTTCTCTCTTGGGGCTGCATCTAAAGGCGTTTTGACCACAGAGGAAGAGAAGACTTGTTAGATGCATCCCCATGTTGCTAACTCCAGGTTAACCAATCTAGATTAGATGTGTCAAACACTGTGCCATGGAGGGTGAACGCACTGATGAACCCCTGCTGAGAGGGCAGGTCAGCCGGTGTGTGTGTGTGTGTGTGTGTGTGTGTGTGCAGTCGGTCCTCCATGGCACAGTGTTAAGTTGTTTTGTGTGGTGGATGTTTACCAGCTACACTAATGTCACTGACTCTAAGGTCCCTCGTCTTTCTGTCTTTACTGACGTTCACATTTCTCTACAGACCATAAATCACTGGTTAGGTGTTTACTCACTCACTTCCTTGTACTTTGACTACTTGTACTTTAACGACTACTTTAGTCGTTAAACACAACAAGAGACAGCAGCTGTGTCATCGTAAGTCATGAATTCCCGCTTTCAACACGTTTATCGTTGTAATTCCATCTTCTTTCTTTATTGAAATGATGACTCGGAGCTCAAATTCTCTCTCTAAATTTGCCATTTCCACATTGATAGATGGGATCTTACATCAGAAACCTTCTTTAGCTGTTTTGTATTGCCGCTGTCTTCAACGCCTCATTTCTCCGAACCGCGACCGAGAAGAGAAACGACTCCACAGCCGACTTGCTGCACAAACCTGCCTGGCAAGGACGAGCTTAAGTGATGATTTGTAGCCGGCTTTGACTTCAGCAGCACACACACACACACACGCTGTCAGCAGGCTCCTGCTTACAGTCACAGCCAATGGAAAGGAAGCATGTTCAAGCTGCGTCACTAGTTTGATATGGAACTGTGGCTGTATGGCTGAAGGTGTAGCATCAGCATCGTCCCGGCATGTGGAGGTCCTCAGTGTTTCCTTTAACTCTTCAACCCCTTTAATTGTGCGTAGACAGTTGAGTGGTGTTGCTGAAGCACCATTAAACTTCCCCCTCAAACCTGCATGGCATCTTCTCTCCTCACAGTACAGAAGTGGACTTGTATAGTGTGATAACTCCACTGTGTGAGCGTTCATCAGAGTTTAGGCTTAAAGCTGCCGAGTTAGAGTTAGAGTTTATGGTGTAGTGAAGTATATCTAGCTTTTTAAATGAAACCTTAGAGGAATGTCACTGCGCTCACATAACTTTATTGTAGGAATCCAGCAAAAGCTTTGATCTCCAAATATTTATTCCACTTTCCAGCTGTCTGATGAGTTTAGTTTGATTTTTCATTGTTATTCAATTTTAAACGGGTCCATCAATGGAGAATTAGTTGAGGGATATTTTCCTATCACCTCTGATTTAAACTCGCTAAATGAAAGTTAACCTCAGACTCGTTCTGACAGCGGACGTTGTGTTAGAAATATAGAATCCTTCTCTGGGCTGTCAAATAAGTCAACATCTCCCCATCAAACCTGACAGATTGAGTACGTGGACCTACGTGGTTTCTGTAGGATACCTACAATAAACTACTGTGTTGCGTCACGGCGTGGAGCGAGCTGAGCCTGAGCGACCTTCTGCTCTTTGTTGCCCTCAGGTGGACAAACTGGAGGAAGCAGATGGCCAAAGGACGACAGAGGAGGAGGTGACGGAGCAGCCCATAGTGTTTGGTGAGTTTACTGACAGCAAACATGGAAAAGGTGGATGATTCTGGTTTTCTTATCTGCTGTGGTCACATGTGGTATCCATGGTTACAACATGAGTTCCAGCTGCTATTTAGAGCCACAATCCACACCTGCAAAATGATGTCATATTATTGTTATGATTACTAAGTTGTTGTCTCTGTGTGTTTGTCTGTGTGCCCCTATGTGTGTGTGTGCGTGTGTATGTAGGCCAACAGCTGATGTTGACTGCCAGTCCTGCCGCAGTCGCTCCACAGCCAGGGTACCCAGGTTACGCTTATCCTCCTCCGCCGACGGGCTTCCCTGCACAGCCTGCTTATGGCTTCAACATTTAGGCCCTGGCTCCTGACCTTAGGCCCAGACACACACTCACTCACACACATACACACTCTCACACACACACACACACTTGAACCAGAACTACACTGATCTGCGCTGCTCTGGGTCTCAGCCGGCCATCCTTACAAAAGGAAAGATCCTTGGCTGTCACTCCTCTCCTCTCCTCCTCCCTCCGCCCGTCCTCCACGCCATCAAGGCTCTTGCCCCCCCGCCTCTCTCCCCCCGCCTCCCTCCCCCCACCTCAACCCAGATATACTAACTGCAAATGGAACAACACAGCATGACCTCTGAGCTCCTAGATATCATACCACTCTCAGTATCCGTTTGTCCCATTGCTGCTGTTCCTTCTAGACTCTATTAACCATAGAACAGCTTTGGTGATCTTTGTTTTTATCTTGAGTGTTTATTCCCCTAAAGATTCAGCACTGATGAGGAAGAGACTTTGTTACTGCGGAGGAGCCCCCCCCCCCCACCCCCCCACTCCCCAAACCCCCCCCCCCTCACAAAGCACTGACTGCTACAACCTTATTTACTGCGAGAAACTGGTTCATTTGTTTCCCTTTGAGTTCCAGCGTGTCTCATGCTCTGATTAGAACAATTGTTACTGTGCAATAGTTTTGTTTGTCCTTTCACAACAGGTACATATTGTTTGGAACAAAATGACGCTGTATACGGACTAAGAACACTTGTTGCGGAGGTACTGTCTGTGCGTGCGTGTGTGTGCGTGCGTGTGTGCGTGTGTGCGTGTGTGCGTGTGTTTGTGTGTGTGTGTGTGTGTGTGTGTGTGTGTGTGTGTGCGTGTGTGTGTGTGTGTGCGCGTCTGTGTGTGAGAGAGAGAGTGTGTGTGAGAGAGTGTGTGTGTTTGTGTGTATGTAGCCTCTAAAGCCTTTGAGGAATATGCTAAACCAAGAGACACTCATGGAGATCTCAGCACGTGCAGTGAAAGCAGTCCGTCTTTCCGTATGAAAGTCTCTCAGGACGACTTTGACAAAAGGACACAAGAAGAAGAAGAAGAGGAGGAGGAGGAAGAAGAGGATGAGGAGGTGAAACTAAATAAAATGCTATATGCTGTTGTCTGTGCATGTGCTGCCAAACTATGATGCTGCAACCAGGAGCACAAACTTTCATCTTACACTCAAGTATATAAAATATTACTAATATTGTGTCAAAAAAAAAAAAGAAGAAACTACAACTAAGTGATGTACGACGAAACGTTCACTTGTCTCACCTGACTAACAGAAGCTCCCCCAGCAGACAGACTGAGGAGAGGAACACATGGCTGACATGCTCTCATCCTGGTGCCAGTGGTTTAAAAAAAAAGAGATCATTATTGTACTGAAAGCCGTGTATAATTTAAGATATATTGAAATACCTAACTAATCGAAGAAGAAGTCAAATGTTACGGGGATGCCGTACCGTATGTATTGTCTATAGTGTATTGTTGTAGTCTTAAAAAGCATAATGATTTTTGTAAGAAAAGGACAAAATGCAAAAACAGCAGGTCAAATAAAATGGCGTCCTCTGAAGCGAGGCTGCTGACGGAGGAGAAGGTGGTGGATTGTTTTCTTTTCTGCAAAACAAAGAGTCAAACCCTTATCTGCACACAAAGCGCCCCCTATGGACCCAGCTCATGCATAACGCAGAGGAATAAAGTACGCAGTCTTTGTCTCTGCACAGTTCAACTGCTTTGGTTTAGAGTTTAGGCCCGGGTTTGTGGTGTGTGTGTGTGGATTTATGTTTGCATTTGGTTCCAAGTTGGTAAAACAAGTGTCCCACAACTCTTATTGAATCTTTTTACCGCCACCTCAGAGACCCTGTTGTATCAGTACAAAGCTCATTTCCCCCCAACAAACTGTCCTAAAGAGACTCTGTGATGGATTTGGACTCAGGTGGATTTGGATGCAGATCTGGCAAAGAGACTGTGTGTCACTGTGACTGTGTGTTATTGTGATGGTGCAGGGAGAGTTGAAAGGCAGGTGTGTAGGTTGGTGCCCCCCCCTCCCCCCCTTGTTGACAGGATGCTGGCCCCCACACTGACATTTGGTTGGAGACCTGATTGATGGTTCCTGTTTGTGTTGATGTGGGAGCCAGGGAGGATCTGGACATAAACACTGCGTACAGGTCGAATAAATTCACAACAGTGCAATCAGTTTAAATAATTTTCTGTCTTTCGGCGCTTTTATATGGTAATAAAGCGAGAGAGGGACACGGGCAGTCTGCGCCCCGCCCTTCTTCTTCTTTTGTTTTGGAGCCAAACTGCCCAGGCTCCTTCCTCCCTGCGCCCTTATTAACACACCGGTTAACATTGACGCACCCACCGGTATCTAACGCGCCCGGTTTGCTTGCTTGTTGACTTTGTCTCGCAAAGAGGGAGGGAGGGAGGGTTCATATCTTCATTACAGGAGGAGGAACAGGATACGGACTCTTTATTTATCCGCCCCTGTCTTCCGGGTTGCTTTTACGTACTACCGTCGTGCCAACGTGTCACTATGGTTACAAATTACACCCCATGGCTATAGGAGAGCCCAACTTCTCCGCAGGTCCCAGTGGCGTCCACAGTGTCCAGCCGTGTCAGTGACGCGTCAGTGGTCCCATCCGGAGGAGAAGGAGGAGAAGGAGCGCACCAGACTGTGGCCGTGCGTCCATGTGTTGACATCAGACTCGGGAGGGGAGATTCAGTTACGCGCTCCGTACCTGGACACTTGACGCTCCTCCGTAGGTTTGCTCGGTGTGTTTGAGGGGAGCCATGCAGCGGAGAAGCCCGTCCGTCAGCCCGTTCCCCAGGCCGCCGTGTCTGGCTGCAGCCGCGCCGGCGGGGAAAGCGAAACTAACTCACCCTGGAAAGGCGATCCTGGCCGGTAAGTTTGTTATTAAGTGTAGAGTTTGAGAACATGTCAGTTAGAGTGCCAAAGAAAGAACCGAGGCTCATTATCGCTGTAATCTATACTTTATAAAAGTATAAAATAGAAAAACTTTAAATGCAGTAAGAAAAAAAACAACGTACTCCGATTTCAGTCCAACGTCGTAATTTCATCATGCAGAACCGCAGAATAAGTGTTTATGATGTAATATATGACTGAGCCGTTACTGAACTATCAAACGTTTGCAAACACGTAAACTATGACGTAAGTGCAGCGATCTCAATGGAAAAACAATTAAAACGCATTTTCTGTTTAATTTTCTATTTAATTCTATTCATGTTTTGTTTTTGGCAGCTGTATAAATTGTGTGATGGCCCTCAAGTCTGTCTAACAAGTGTGTGTGTGTGTGTATGTGGCAGTGTTATACTGATGATTTCTGTTTAGCCTTGGCTTTGATGAGAGCAGTAATCATCGGGGTGTTTCCTGTGTGGCAGCTTCCTTTAAGCTTCAGCAGCAGACAGAGAATATAGTTTCACACAGACAGGAGCTGGATGTTTACTTGGCTGTCTTGCTGGTTACATGGTCGTCCAGTTTAACAGGTAAACTGCACACGTACAGGTCAAGCAGCATTTCCACCACGCTGACCCTGTGACCCTGGAAGCCGTAGCACCTTCTTCTTCTTCTTCTTTCTTTCCAGTTTCCAGCCATTATTCAATCTTGACTGCACTTAGGCGATTAGATCATGTTAGTGCACTTTAGATAAAGCTATTAGAGCGGAGTGACTCGACATTGCAGGCTGGCTCTGTAGGCAACACGCTGCTGCAGCTCTATGCATCCAGACTCAGGGATGTGAGGGGGTCCAGTCCCATCAGGAGAGACACACCATGATGTTGTTTTGTGATCATCTGCAGTATTTGTTTAGTTTGACACTGTGACGGCTTCCTGCAGAATAATGATCCACGCTGTTACACTGCTTCGTTATAAGACTGTAATTAATGATCATTTTCACAAGTGGTTAATTAGTTTTTGATTAATTATAATGAACAATTTAAGCTCTGAAATGCCAAAAATCAGAGCACAAAGATTAATTTAACCATTTATTGGTTAGTGTTAGTGTAATGTTATTCATTTGATAGAAAAGGAGCCGATCTCAGCGTTCATCATGAAGCCGTACTGTAAATAGAACATGTTTGGTATTCAGTGTTTTACCCTGCTGAGGCTCAGGCAGTACAAAATGAAAACCCCTCCACCAAAACAATCAACCCCCTCCACGCTGCTGAGGGTGCAGCAGGCAGCTCTGGTTGATGAAGAGGCTGTCAGAGGGGCTCCCGTGTTTGGACTCCATGGGACTTCACTCCTCTCTGCTGATTTCTGCCTCCTGTTCTGGCAACAGTTTGGCTGAATATTTTATTTGGACCAAGTTCCATTTTGCTTTTCACAAATGAGCAGTTTACTTACAGTGCGTCCGTGCGTGCGTGTGCTACATCTGTCAGTTATGAGCTGAGGAAGACGATGTTTCTGTCTGAGTACAGCACGATCAGTTCTCAACATGGTGGGGCTGAATTGATTTGATCACAGATGCTGGGAGTTTGGTAATGACCTAAATACTCTGTTTGCAATTTTAGTTTAGTCACACACACACACACACACACACACACACATACACACACACAGCTACTGGCATCTAGATGAGAGGTCCAGAATGTTCCAATGTATCTTTGCATTTATTGTTATTGAGTAGATGTGACCTTTTATTGTGATATTCTGTAGAATCAGCTTCCCCTCCCCCTCCCCCTTCCGCTCCCCCGTGGCTCCTGGTATCCTGATGGACCTGATCCAGACCCGGTGCTGGACTGGAGCCTGTCTGTCCAGTTTTGCAAGAGCAGCATGATTTCATTCTCCGTCACGGTGACTCCCCCTGCCTGCCTGCAGTAGCTGAGTGTGTGTGTGTGTGTGTGTGTGTGTGTGTGTGTATTTGGTTAACAGTACAGCAGCAGAGATTTGTTTAAATGAGCCGGCGGTGGTGGTGAAGCTTTTTCTGCGTGTCTGACCTGAGAAACTGTCCGTCAGAAACCACAGTTGACAGTAATTTACACCGGGACACCAAAGCCTCACTGCACAAAATGTGGCAGCTCATAAATACGACTGACACTTCTTGCTGTGACATGTCAATACTACTGTAGCAATTGTGCCTGTGTGTGTGTGGCATGTTTGTGTGTGTGTGAGAGAGAGAGAGACTAGTCATGACCAAAGCTGAGACGACATTTAGGGAGGGACAGTCTTATCAGTGTGAGGCCTTGGGTAGGGTGTGTGTGTGTGTGTGTGTGTGTGTGTGTGAGGTGGTGGTTTTAAATAGTTCTCTGGTCTTGGTGCTTGGTGTTCCTACATTGTTGTGGCTTTCATTAATATAGTGATAATAAAAGCGTTATTCAGTGTCAAAGTTTGACTTCAGCATAGATAAGATCTCTACACAAAGGCTGTCCTGTTCTCTTTACTCTCTCTCTCTCTCTCTCTCTCTCTCTCTCTCCTGCTCACTCTCTCTCCTGCTCACTCTCCCACTCTCTCTCTCTCTCACTCTCTCCTGCTCCCTCTCCCTCTCTCTTTCTCTCTCACTGTCACTCTCACTCTCTCTCATGCTCACTCTCTCTCATGCTCACTCTCTCTCTCTCTCTCTCTCTCTCTCTCTCTCTCTCTCTCTCTCTCTCTCTCTCTCTCTCTCTCTCTCTCTCTCTCTCTCCCCCCCCCCCCCTCTCTTGGCCTCAGGCAGTCAGTTAGCGTTTCTGAGTGGTTGTCTCCTCTCAGGCTCAGAGGGCTCGTCAAAGTGTTCTCTTACTCCCTGTTACCTCGCGGCACGCACGCACACACACACACACACACACACACACGCACACACGCACACACACACACACACACACGCTCCTCTGTGAATACCTAGATGTGAGATCATAAATCACAATACTCCACTCCTTGCCTCCATTCACACACACACACACACACACACACACACACACACACACACACACACACACACCTTGTGAGCTGCTTTCATTAGTCAGTGTGTTCAGTTACACCTGTAGCTCTCAAAGTGTTTCAATCACGTACGAACAAAAAGGTCCAAGTAACACAAACAACAACAACAAGCCACCGAGTCCGCCAAACATTTAACACTCAGAGATTTAGTTGTTAATTAAAAAAAGAGCAATAAACCTTGAAGAATATCTTTATCTGTCTCAGCTAAATCGTTTAAATGGACTGCATACAATTCTCTATTGGCCAAATTAGCAAAATGATCCAGCTCAGGATCAGAAGGCAGCTCAGGTACCGTGATGATGCAGGTACTACAGTTTGAGAACCCCTCATGTAAACCTCTGACTCATCCCATACGTGTGTTAGAGGGTCAGTGGAGGGTTAAAATGCTTCTGACTGACTTAATGAATGTTTTCTAAAGCACTTTGTATTTACATTTAGTTCTTTTTCGTCATTAAGGCATAAAATCAGCTTGAAGAGACTTAAAGGATCTCTGACAGTGAACATTTAGTCGTCTTTCTGTTTATTCACAGCTCTAGGCAGCAAATATTGTCCATATACTGCAAAACAAAGAGAATACACATGCAGTCACTCAGTCTGGTCCTTCTGCTCCTTCCAGTTTTGCACAAACCGCCGCCTTCATGTCCGTTTGTAAACAGTCTGCATACTGGAGGGAGTCAAAAGAATCAATCAGAGCGAGAGAGAGAGACGTAAGATGAATAATTCTTTTCATCTCGATCATGAAATATTATGCTTCCATTAATAGTCCGCCTGGTGTCCCCTGGCAGTGTCCTCACGTTGGACCGCACCGAGACGTAACGGCGTGTTTCCTGTGTTCCTGTTTGCTTGATTGATAAATAATTGATCAATCCTGCGGTAAAAATGTTAATTAATCTTTTTCCATGTTCGTGACACACACACACACACACACACACACACACACACACACACACACACTCACAGACACACGATTCTTTACAGATTTGTTACATTCTGGTTGATAAATCTGTGTGTGTGTGTTTGTGGAGCTTGTAGAATCTTCCCAGCCCCTGAAGCAGACGGGAGGCTGCAGTGTTCGCCTGCCTCACTAGACACACTGTTGATATTTTAAAGATAATGAGGCTTAAAATCTGCTACACTCTGAGTCTCTGGCTTCTTCTTCTTCTTCTCCTCTGCTTGGTCGTCAGGAGGCGTTTCTTCATGGACCAGATGTCTCAGACGCTCATTATAATCTCAGAATCTGTCTCATCTGGCTGTCTGCCTGCTCACCTGGCTTCCCCACCGGAAGAGAGAGCGGCTATGCATTTAAGCGTGAATGTGTGTGTGTGTGTGTGTGTGTGTGTGAATGGGCTCCAGTGGTGACCGTCAGTGGCGACAGTGCGAGCAGGGCCCAGCTGTGAAGTCTGAGGGACGCTGATTAAACTATAAATCTCTCTCGTCTGGTTAAATGTGGCAAACAGTAAGCGAGCGAGCCAGAGGTTTGTTCACTCAGCGTGTCGACATCATCGCTTTGCTTAACAACGTTTGATCAAACTGCTGATTTACAGATTTACAGCAATGGGACGTGAGAACACTCTCCTCCTTCAGGTTTGGTCTGTGTAAGAACGGTCCGGCACCTTTACATCGGATCAAACTAACATCAGTCCAAACCCCGCGTCTTGTTTGTTTCCTGTAATTGTAAAGGTCAAGGATCGATGTGGACGCATTGATTTAACGACACACGGTGGAGATGAGTGTTTGGGGGATGAGGGGGAGACGAGGGAGGGAGAGGGGGGAGGAGACTGGAGAGCAGGGCTGTGGAGATAAAGATTAATGGCCATTTTGCTGCGGTATCTACTGCTGTTTGGCAGCCTGCACCCGAGTCAGTTAGGCTTTCATTTTTAACCTGCGTATGTGTGTGTATGTGTGAGGGAGAGCGAGTGTGTGCTCAAGTGTCACACTCACAAAATGTCCAAGAAGACAAACAGGCTGCCTCTCCTGTGTGTGTGTGTGTGTGATGAGGATTGATTCCATGTGCTGTGTCGCTGCCTCGCAGTTAGACTGAGACGAACGACACACACACACACACACACACACACACACACACACACACACATACCAGGCTGCAATGGAGCAAAGTGAGAAATGTCATCTTCGTCTTCTTCTTTTCCTTTCAAAGTGAAAAATGTCATATTCCCTTAATTCTCCACCAGGATTGGAAGCATGACATGACTCTGCCTTGTGATGACATGAAGTGTGTGATTGTGTGAGTCAGACCCGACAGGCCGCAGCCTCAATTAATCTCAGCCAATCTGTCAATTGGACGGAATTGACAGATTTCTTGAAGGAAATGTGCTAATTGACTGATTCTAGGTTCTGCAAGGGTCTGGAAGAAGTAGAAGAAGAAGCTGACTCAGATCAGCTGCTTTGTCCGTCTGACGACCCTCACATGACTCCCATGGGACCCAGGGTGTGAGCTGGAGTATAAATCAGACTCATTTACTCCCCAGCACTGGCGTTGGTCCATTTGCTTCCCAAATACCACCTCTAGATTTCCAGTGACCTTGATGTTTGAGAGCCGTCACAGACAGGAAACCTTCATGTTCACCGCTTAGCCTGACAATCTCATCTCATAAAGGAGGTGAACATGTTTGTGTTTGATGGACAGTTGCACGATGCAGGATCCAGCCTCTGACACTGCTCCTGTGCCATGGGGGGGTATATACGGACCTTATCTCAAGTGGCTGTTTCCTGTTTCCAGTTGCAGCAGCAGTAAAGCTCCTCTTACTGTAAGGTCGTGCCGGCAGCAGCCCGATGACGTTTGCATGTTTTATAACTGAAGAAAAGGAGCTTGTGTCCTTAACGGAGGTAGAAGTAGGTTTTAGAAACGCGTCAATGCTGACAGAATGTTTCATCTGAGCACCGCATCATGGAATAACACTCCTATTGTAATGTTAATATAATAATTCATCCTCTTCATCAGTCTGTTCTGATGTAACTATTGGTCACTGAGCTTCATGTCTGCTTGCATCAGTACCTGCTCTCTCTGTCTCTCTCTCTCTCTCTCTACCTCTACCTCTACCTCTTTATCTCTCTCTCTCTCTCTCTCTCTCACCCTCTGTGTGTGTGTGTGTGATTGAGTTAATGGAGGGTCTTGGCCTGCGTAATGGAGCTCCTCCCTGCTGGCACCGTGGATAATTTAATTAATGTCCCCCCTCCTCTCTCCCTCTCCCTCTCTCTCTCTCTCTCGCTCTCTTTGTCCTCCCTCCCTCCCTCATGACTCATCAGCATTGTGCGTCAGCCTTGCTCTGGACACTTGTCCTCGTCAGCCCTGCTGGCTGAGCGCGGCCGCTTGTGTGCCAGCCTGCATCCTCCCGCACTCACTCATCCATTCACATCCATCCGTGCTTTCACTTTGTCCGTTCCCTTCACTGTGCGCCCGGTAAAAGACACACAGACGTTTGTTCCTCACGAGACGTCCCTCTGTCTTCTCCGTGCTCTAACTGGCCGTGCCCTCCCCGCTGTTTATGGAGGGGAAAGCCATTTGTGTTGGAGTCACAGTAATGATCCATGATGCAATGGCAGCTCCTTGTAATTCACACGGCACTGAATCAAGTGGCCGTGCTAAGTTTAGACGACGCATCGACGGTGCTGCCTGACCAGAGAGAAAACAAACGTCCTTCATCTGAGTAAACATGTGCTCTGCTTATCTGTGTTGTGTGCAGGCGGGATCGCAGGCGGCATCGAGATCTGCATCACCTTCCCCACAGAGTACGTCAAGACCCAACTACAGCTGGACGAGAGGGCCAACCCACCCAAATACAGGGGGATAGGTGAGTCTGTCTGCTTGTCTCTCTCTCTCTCTCTCTCTCTCTCTCTATCTCTCTGTCGGTGTCTCTCTCTATCTCTCTCCCTCTCCATCCGTTCTCCATCCCGTCTCTCGGCCTCTCTGAGGAGCTCGTTATCAAATTACCCATCATCCCCCAGGTGCATTACCGATTCTGGCAGGCTGTCACCAGGCTTGCTTATATGACTGAGAACAGACCAATGCACACACGCACGCGCAGACACACACACACACACACACACGCGCACACACACGCACACACGCACACACACACCCACACACACACACACACACAGGATCTGTTTGTGTTGGCAGGCGCTCAGAGGATCAGAGTCTTAATGAGAGCCTGAGACAGCTGTTGCCTTTCCTGCTCGCTCGGTTTGTTCAACAGTCAGAAGTGAACTTAAATAAAATACATAAAATAAATACGTGCTGTTGTTATTTTGTCAGTTTAAACAGGTACACACACACACACACACACACACACACACACACACACACACACACACAGAGCTCATAAGGTTGATGTCGTGTGAGCAATAAGGGCGGCCATACGTTGCGTGGAGCTGTAGGTCCTCACAAAGTCAAAATGGTCCCATTCCCTTTGTGCGTTGCCGTTTCCATAGGAACAACACGGTCAAAGGCCATTTTGTGTTGCGTACGCGGGGCAGCAGAGCCGGAGGAACGGCGGCCGACACAGAAACTTCATTATCTGAACGTATATGTTTACCATCGGGGCTATTTATAACCTGCCATTAACATTTCCCTCTGAATGTGGCACAGCCAGGGTGAGAGAGTGTGTGAAGCGTGTGAGTGTGTGTGAAGTGATGAGGGAGGAAGGGTGTGCACGAGTGAAGTGATGATAAGAAACCAGTCGGGCAGATTACTGAAATATACTTCTGTCTTCTTTTATGCTATGGTTCAACCGCCGGTGTCTGTTTTGTGTTTGATGGTCATTAAGGGAAAGCAGCTGATTGTTATTCTGTCATAAAGAGAAGAAGAACAATCAGCCGCTCTCCTACAGGAACACAGAACAGGGAACCGTGACAGGAAGTGCCACCTCATGTAGACCAGAAGTACATGAGCAAATGAGGAGAATATGATTGGATAATAGAATAGAATATGATCACACACACACACACACACAACACACACACACACACACACACACACACACACACACACACACACACACACACACACACACACACAGTTCACGTGCCTGTCCTCCCCAATGACTCAGCTATATTTGTGATTAATACTATGGTTTTGTGCGTGTGTGTGTGCGTGCGTGTGTGTGTGTGTGTGTGTGTGTGGTATCGTCCAGGTGACTGTGTGAAGCAGACAGTGCAGGGTCACGGTGTCCGAGGGCTCTACAGGGGTCTCAGCTCGCTGCTCTACG
The DNA here is from genome assembly GCF_046128005.1 of Genypterus blacodes. Taxonomy (NCBI): domain Eukaryota; kingdom Metazoa; phylum Chordata; class Actinopteri; order Ophidiiformes; family Ophidiidae; genus Genypterus; species Genypterus blacodes. Next base: position 3,197,664 of record NW_027466858.1, read on the forward strand.
GCTCCATACCCAAGTCAGCAGTCAGGTATGTAAACTCACTCGCTTAATAAGTGGTGTGTAGACTTCCATACAAACACACACACACACACACACACACAGAAATGCATATACAGTATATATACTCAGACAGCAGATGCAGCTCTTTATAATTGCCAGTCGTGTGTAATAGACTGAAAACAATAACACAAACATAAACTAATGAGCTCACACACTCCAGTTATTCCGGTCCATTACCCACAATGCAATGCATAGATGTCACACTGAACCGCTATGTAATTATGTTATTATTTCACAGCAATGACATTTATCTCCAGACAAGTCTGCACGTTTGCAGCGCTCACTCTCGCTCTCCCTGCAAGACACACACACCGAACAAAATGCTGTGTGTGTGTGTGTGTGTGTGTGTGTGTGTGTGTGTGTGTGTGTGTGTGTGTGTGTGTGTGTGTGTGTGTGTGTGTGTGTGTGTGTGTGTGTGCTGGAGGGTAAAGCCTGTCTGTGTGCTGGAGAGACAGGCCCAGCCAAGCGGAGCAAAGACGCCACTCAAACTCATGCAGGGTCTCAATAGGGCTGCAGAGAGGGAGACTAGTGTCACTATACTGTCATTGTGTGTGCGTGTGTGTGTGTGCCCGCGTGTGTGTGCTTGTGTAAAGAGGGGCATTGAGGTGTCGGCCATATTGATGATGGACAGGCGAAGTAAACACTGAAATGGAAGAATATCTTGGCGCTCGTCCATTCACCACCACTTTCCTTAAATCACTTGTTCGATCCGTTCCGTTCTCCCTGCCTCCATCTTCCTCCTCCTCCTCCTCCTCCTCACCATCGCTCCCCCACCCCAGCACCACTCTCTCTCTCTCTCCTTCTCTCTCTCCCTCTCTCCCATCCCATTAGCTGATTGCCTGTGCACCATGGTGCCCTCGTTCATTCTGCCGTCACAGAGGAAGGACAGGGACAGAAAAGGACGGCGCTGACCTTTCCCCCAACCCCCCCATCTTCATCTCCACAGCCTCTTTCAAGCCTCCTTTAGTCCTCCTTCCCTCTCTCCTTCACCTCCTCCTTCCTCATCAGCACCCAGCCCTTGTAGGAACGGCCACTAATGAAGATTGGCCATTACTCTGCATCTCTGGCTGTCAGCCCAAGCAGGTCGTGTCAGACTCATATTGTTAAGTTTTGTCGACCCCTGAAATTGGTTTCGGGGGGAAAAAAACGTGGCGAGGGAGCGGCTCGTTTCTCTGCACCGGCTTTTAATGAGCTGCATTTGTTCAACAAGGTCGGTGATGAAGAGCACTGGCATCTCCCTGCGTTAAAGGATACCACATGAATAATAAGTCATAATAAAGTAAATAAAAATCTTCCAAAGCTTGTGAGCGGCGAGGCTAACGAGGGGTTAATGAGGCCCAGACGAAAGATGCAAGTTAGCCAGAGAGCAACAAAGAATTCTTCATCTTCACATCTCTCCCCTCCTCCTCCTCCTCCTCCTCCTCCTCTTCCTCCTCCTCCTCCTCCCATTCTGCTCAGTGTGCCGTGCTTCGTCCCGCCTTCCCCTCGCAATTCAATTCCGTCTATAAATAACCTTTCTTGTAAAGGACTCGCAGGCACAACATTTTCTGATGGTACGTAACCCCCCTCCCCCCCTCCCCCCCGCCCCCCCTCCCCGCCCCCTCCCTCCTCCAGCCTCTTTGTCCATTGACTGGTTTCCGTGGCAGCTGTTGTCCGTCACTCTTCTCTCTCTGAATTGAAATGAGGATGCATGCAGGACAATGAAATAAAAGCAATAAGGTGAATTCTGCTCTTTCTGCAGTTTATCTCCCTGTACAATCTGAACCTTTCTGCAATATCTTCTAAATCATCACTTTGGTATTTTCTTGTTGACTTCAGCTTCAGGCATCAATCTCAGGATAAGTGTGTGTGTGTGTGTGTGTGTGTCAGCTCATGGGCAAAAGCAAAGTATTGATTTGTGGGCATTTTTGAGCATCAACAACTAAATCTGCTCCGAGAAGGTTGTGGAGGTTTGAATGTCCTGAAGTGTTAAGTTTTCCTCATAATTCCTCCCTGGATCTCTCCTCCTCCTCCTCCTCCTCCTCTTCAGGTTTGGGGTTTTTGAGTTCCTAAGTAACCGCGCAAAGGATGAGAACGGCCGTCTGGACAGCAGCAGAGGCCTTCTGTGTGGGCTTGGAGCTGGAGTGATGGAGGCTGTGTTCGTGGTCTGCCCCATGGAAACTATCAAGGTAACACAACTGCTCTGATTTGTTTTGATCTAAAAAGCTAAATAAATGAGAAATGACTGAGTGATGAGCATTGTGTTCCTTTTTTAAATCTTTCAAGGTTAAATTCATTCATGACCAATCATCAGCCAACCCTAAGTACAAAGGCTTCTACCATGGAGTCAGAGAGATCATCAAGGCACAAGGTGAGTAAGCCTGACCCCTACTGTCCAGAGAGGGGAATGCAGCTGAAATCCCTCTGCTACAGTTTGTTGCGTGATGGAGCAGTAATTGTGTTTGTCTCTGTCTCATTCGGCCTGAGCAGGACTGAGAGGAACATACCAGGGTCTCACTGCCACCGTCCTCAAACAAGGATCCAACCAGGCCATCCGCTTCTATGTGATGACCTCGCTGAAGAACTGGTACAAAGGTCAGAGCGCACGAGTGTGAACATGGAATGTGTGCTTGTTTGATTGACATTTGCAGGTCAGGGTGAAGGGGAACATAAGGTGAAGTCCTGTGCTATGAATTTGAAATTGAACTGAATTGAATTTAGTTTCATTTCTGTTGACTAACCTTGTAAATTGTAAATCCAGACTTCATTGGTTTCATTCAGCATAGAGGTGTGAAGGTACAGACACACACTGTGCTGATGAGGTCAGAGCTAAGTGGATAATTGATTTTTATTGACTCCTTAATGGGTTAATGGGATCAAATACACACTGTTTGCTCCGTTTTTTAGTTTCTGAAAGCTAAATGTGTGTCTGTACCTTTACATTCATGAGGTAACGCTGACCTCTACTGGTGACTTTTAAGAATAGCTTTCATTGATCCAACAAATGAGGGAACAACTACTTGTGGAGTTTCATCTGGACTGATTTTAAGATCATATTATCATCCTATATTTGGTTCTTTCCATTCTAAGGTGATAACCCCAACAAATCCATTAACCCTCTGCTGACTGGAACATTTGGAGCCATAGCTGGAGCAGCCAGTGTGTTTGGAAACACTCCTCTAGACGTCATCAAGACAAGGATGCAGGTACACACACACACAGGCTCGCAGTCACAGACACTCACACACTCCTGCCTGTTAGTAACACTCTCTCTTCATTTCTCTCCACAGGGTCTGGAAGCACATAAATATAAAAGCACGCTGGACTGTGCCGCTAAGATCCTGAGACACGAGGGCCTGGCAGCGTGAGTGCAGCGCCACACTGTGGAGAAGTGATGCAATGTGTTCTTAGAGTGTCACTGAGGTCAAGAATTCATCAGTCAATTCATTAGAAAATGCTGAAGGATGGTGTCTTATGTTCTGTACTCTTTCCCTACCGCTCTCCCTCTCTCGCTGTCTCTCTCGCTCTCCCTTTCTGTCGCTCTCTCTCCTTCTCTCTCTCCCTCTTTTCCTCCCTCCCTCCCTCCCTCTCTCTGTCTACCCCGTTTCTCTCTCTCTCTCCACCCTCTCTCTATCATTCTCTCTCTCCCTCCCTCTCTCTGTCTCTCTCTCTCTCTCTCTGTCTCTCTCCCCCTCTCTCTCTCTCTGTAGTTTCTATAAAGGTACGGTTCCCCGGCTGGGCCGCGTGTGTCTGGACGTGGCCATCGTCTTCATCATCTACGAGGAGGTGGTGAAGGTTCTCAACACGGTCTGGAAGACGGACTGAGTGCTTCGTTCACATATTCAGATGTAGCTGAGCTTGAATCAGTGTTCATGCTCACACACTAGCCAGGAAGTCAAACATCTCACGGTGCTGGAATAAGAATGTGAAGTCTGATGTACTGTAGCTCAGTGTCGCCCCCTTCTGGTTATTGACTATGTATGCAGTGGGTTTACGGTATGATTATTTATGTTCTGGTTATGGTTTTAGGGTCACAAACACTATTATTGGTGAAATATTTCTCAATCTTTGGAAGGTATTTGTTTCCTTGGCTAAACCTGCTTTGACTAATACCCCCTTTAGGTGAAGAATACGATGATTCTGCTCTTCTTCTGCAGCTGTTTCCCTGCTCTTTACTGCAGCTGTGCAGGTGTTTCCCTGGTTTCAGAGCCGCTGGTGTCAGACTGCATCACTTTACAGTCATATAAGCTGTGTCCACTCTCACAAGCAAGCCTCTCAAACAATCATTCATAAGTTGTAATTAGTTTAAAAAGAAATAGTAAAGAGTTTATTCCGTTACCAACATAATAGTTTTATTGTAAAGTAAGATATATTTAAACTTTGTGCCAAATGCCAAATATGTTTTAACGATGAAACTGTGCACAAGAGGAGCCCTGTGAAGAAAATAGAACATATTATATCAAAACACTTAAATGTATAAAGTGACGGTTGAACATCTTGATGATTGACAGACCGTGTGCTGTGTTATTGTTTTAACATGAGGTTTGTGTGATGTATTAGAAAAGACGTATTTCTGCCCTTCACTGTGAGCCGAAATGACCAGCGGATGCTGAGTCATGCCGGCAGCACGACCTCTGACCTCCGACCTCGACAAAGTCCCCACCTCTGTGTTTCTGCGTGTGTCGTGTCACTTTTCCGTCTCAACTTTCCAACACATTCCACACAAATCAGAGGCTCCGCCCGTCATAATGAAGCTGCCCTGTGTCAGTGCCATGTTGTGTGTCTGTGTGTGTGTGGATTTGGCGTTACCTCACACGTGCCTTTTGAAGTTCCATTTGTTTGTAACTGCCAGAAAAATGCTCTCATATTTTCTTTGCTGACTGAAAGTCTTTGCTTATCTTCATGTGGGCCTCTGCGTTGTTAGTCACAGTTTAATGAGTCGATGCTTGTCTGTGTGTGTGTGTGTGTGTGTTATGTTGCTGTAATAGTTGCATACAAATAATATTGGATTTTATGTGACCAGTTGTAGCTAAAACAAGATCTTAAGACAAACGTTATAAAAGATGATTTAAGCCATGACGTGTGTGTGTGAGAGAGAGAGGGAGAGAGATTCTATGGTTTGTCTTCATGGAAGCTGTAGAGAATTAAACAACACTCCTCTCTTTTGTCTTTGCTTAATGTGAAGTTGGTCTGTTGTATGGGGAAGTTAAAGCTCAGTAAAAGAAGCATCTGAAAACTTGAGAGCGTGTGTGTGTGGTTGTTGTTCTTCTCCGCAGGCTCGTTGTTCTTCTCTGCAGGCTGGTTGTTCTTCTCCTCATCCTCCCTCCCTTGCAGATGGAGAGAAACATGGAGGGGCAGGTAGGAGGTAGGAGAGGAATTGGAACAGGGAACCCATTGTTAAGAGTTTTGGCTGATGCTCATGTAGGGTGATTGAACTGTCCACCTCTCTCTCTCTCTCTCTCTCTCTCTCTCTCTCTCTCTCTCTCTCTCTCTCTCTCTCTCTCTCTCTCTCTCTCTCTCTCTCTCTCTCTCTCACACACTCACACACACACTTGCGAAATGGAATGCACTCTGATGTACTGTACTTTGGGTGAGGGAGTATGTTGTGGGCCATTTTGGGACGTGTGTGTGTGTGTGGTAGACAGTGGACAGTAAATGGAAAAGCAGATCAGTTAACTCATAACTATTAATGATGTAAGTAATCAAGTATTAATTGGGACTGACACGTGAGTGTGAACTCACTGACACAGTATTACAGTAAATGCTGCAAATGCTCTCGCTCTCTGTCTCCTACCCCCCCCCCCCCCCCTCTCTCTGCCCTCCCAACACACACACATGCAGTGATAGGGATGATGACAGAGGCCTCCTCGCTCATCATGACTGTACAATAGCGCTTTATGAAAAAGGGTCAAAGTCGCCTCCAACCTCCCCTCATCCTACCATCATCACTCCCTCCTCCTCCTCCTCCTCCTCCTCCTCCTCCTCCTCCTCCTCCTCCCTGCTCTGCCTCAGTGGTATAACTCTTTTACTGAAGTACTGTTTCCGTCTGCACATATTTTTGTTTCTGCTCACTGACCTCATGCTTGTTGCTACTGGTTACCTTGGAGAAGAAAGTTCATATACCTTCTGCAAGATAATCTTCCTGTTGTTGACTTGATTGTGTAGTTGCATGACACACTTTACCACACTTTACTACACTTTACTACACTTTACTACTCTTAAATGCACTTTAATCACAGCACATGTCCCGTTCACATGTTCTCCTCTGGTGTCCCTCCTTCTCTGTAGGAGCTCAAAGCGTTTGATGCTCTTTTGCCGTGTCCTCCATTACGCCGCTTCTTTCAGGTGCAGTGAAGTGAGAGTGATGTTATTGTTCTGCCGCCTCTCTCGGCCTCGGCGGGGCGGAGGCGCTTCATGCGGCGACATTAGCGAAGCTGCGGCTGAAGCTCAGAGGAGCAACGAGAACCTGTGAGAGAAGTTCAACCCCCAAAATGGATTTTGTTGACTTATTGAATATGAAGGGGCCGCACCGCTGTCCGTGGTGCTGAATGTTGATTGTCTGATTTGTAGATCGACGGATGCAGAAGATGGTTTGAGTCTCGTCAAGGGTTCGGAAGCGCTTGAGGATAATTTGATCCTATTTGGATTTATTGGGATTCAAACTTCTGTGAAATCACCGTGACGTCATTTTTATGAACGTTAGATTAATTTTGTTTTGTTTATGTTTGTTGTCTGAAAAGTAAAAAGAAGATCGGCAGTGATGTAATAGCACAGAAAACGACGACATTGTGTAAGAGAGAGAGGAGGGGGAGAGAGAGAGAGGGTGTGTGTGTGTGTGTGTGTGTGTGTGTGTGTGTGTGTGTGTGTGTGTGTGTGTGTGTGTGTGTGTGTGTGTGTGTGTGTGTGTTTCCTACTGATCAGCCCTGAGGGGCGGTGTCCGGGGCTCGTGTGGTGGAGAGGCAGTGCGCACACACGCTCCACTCCGGCGCCACTTTTACGCATCAGCGCGTCTCGTCGGTGTCCGCGCGTAAGAGAGATTCTTCTTCTTCTTTTTCTTCTTGTTTTCCAAACTCTGATCATCTCTTTCTCCTCGTCACTATGTTGCCCCCGGACTGTAAATAGACAACAGAACCAGTGACCCCTTCAGTTAAAGCGCCACCAGCAGTGAGGATACACCAGGAGCAGTGTGTGTGCGTGTGTGTGTGACAGAGAGAGAGAGGGAGAGAGAGAGAGGGAGAGAGGCAGAGGAGCGGTGAAGTTTCCGTCATGGGAGCGCATGGATGGATCGTGTGCGGATGTTTGGCGTTTTTCTGCGGGTTGCTGGTTCCGCAGGCGGAGGCGGGCTGCAGAGAGAGAGAGAGTCCGAACTGCTGCACGGGCCGGAATAACGAGTGTTTTGAGTTCACCAAGAGGAAAACCGTCTGCTACTGTGACACCTACTGTCACAAGACCGGAGACTGCTGCGAGGACTACCAGCGTGTGTGTCAGATATCAGGTGAGTCACACACACTCCAGCTGTGGAGATCTGTGGAGCTTTATTACATCTTTAACCAAATCCTGTCCAGTGGTGCCTGTTGTTTATTGTTTCCCAGTTGGAGTCAGAGATGGCCTCCTCCTCCTCCTCCTCCTCCTCCTCCTCCTCCTCCTCCTCTTCCTCCTCTTCCTCCCTGTCCTGGCACAGAGGTGACAGAGACAGTGAGACATACTACACATAGCTGCCTCTATATGGCGCCCATTATGGCTGTTTGCTTTCAGGGTCCAGCTAGATGTGACCAAGAGAGGAGGCTGCTCCATGTCCGGCTTGTGTGTGTATGTGTTTTTAAAGTTTGCAGGGTTGACCCTTGACCTTCGCATCAAAGCTTCAAATTGACTTTTATGGACAGGAGCAGTCTGGTGGGCAGCAGCGGCCTGAGGTTTGAGTGAGCAGTTAGAAACAACAACATAACACACAGGAGGATTCCATTCAAGAGATTTATCAATGGAAACGTTTGGGTCCTTAGCTCCTGGGTTGTAATCCTTTCATCCTGGTTGATGCTATATATGGACAAACAGAGGAATGGACAGCATGGGGACAGACTGCCAAAGATGGTCAGGGTTACAGTGGAGCTGTGCCTGAGATGTGACAGACAGGAAACACTCCAACCTGTGAGGGAAGACGCTCTAATGTTGGACCATCTCAAGTTCACGTGGAGTCATTATCTGTGGACAGATACACACTCAGTCCTCCGTCCCTAAGTGCTCACTAACAAGCACCTGTGTGTGAGGACGAGAGCAGCCGTCCCTTTATTTAGGTACATTCAGTGTATACACACACGCTGACCTGTGTGTGAGGGCAGCCTTTGTGCAGAGACGTGAACAGGCTGCAGCAGCCACCCAGGCTCCAGCCGCTCACTTAAAGTCTGCACAGATGTGTGTGTGTGACAGCAGCTGTAAGTCCATTTATAACACTCCATTGTTTAGGGAAACTAGCCGAAGCACCTGTTAATCTCTGTGTTACTATAACATGCAGTCATCCGAAGTTGTTTGCCTCTTTTATTTACTACAAATCATCTATGCTTTACATTACTGCCAGACGTTTTCCAAAGCATACAGTACATTAGCTTAAGAGACATTTTACAGCTTACTAGTTTTCTTTCTGTTCCCTGCTGTGCACAAATGAGCTGGCAGAGACTTTGATTTATGTCAGAATGTTGAAATGTTGTAATGATCTGGTGGTGCCAGGAGGTAAAAGTATTCATTTGAAGCTATCAGAAGGGGAAAATGGGGTTTCAAGCTCCTGCAAGAAATCCATAAATGAACTCTGGTGCATTTATCAACAGATGAGGTGCTGCGACTGGGAAATCCAACTTAGTGTCCAGTACAAATGAAAAACGCTGCAGACTCGAGACTGAATTTGTGATCCCTTATCCACCGATGGGTCAAAAGCCGGGCACACACACTGCCTGTATCATCATCAGTCAGCTGCACGGACTGGCTGTAATGCTTGATCCATCCCATGTGAGAGAGCCTCAGGTCAGCCCGGAGTCACGGCTGCACTGTTTAACAGCAGCCGCTCCCTTAAGAGGTTAACTAACCACAGCCATGTGCGTCGGCTCACAGGTTGTGTAACTTTTGTGTTTATCTGTGATGCCTCAGCCTTGATGTCATACAGAAGATGATCTTTCACACGAACACGAGAGAGCAGGTGTCACGAGCTGGAATGAGTCCAATACAAAAGAAGAAACTCCATCCAAACTATCTGAGAGAAGTCTTAATTATCATCATGTGTGGACTGATGAGTGTGACCGTGACTCTGCTGGGCCTGTTCAGGTGTTAACTATCCATTTTTGTCAACTTGGCAATGACCTTTGAACCCCTGTGTGGATCAGTAAGTTCAACCACAGCCCTGACTTCCTCCCTTTGCACCTTGAGCCTCTTTCTAGTGTAAAACCAGGCAGTGTGTGTTTCATCAAAGCTCCTCTACGTTCCCGCCCAGGTTTTATCTGATCCTGCAGCTCTGTAACGCATCTCGGCGTCCGTCTGTGTACCGTCTGTCACAGGCTGTAATTAACTCCAGTCAGCTGTGGGCGAGCAAAGGGTTTGGAGTGGGTGACATCAGAGGGGAGACAGAGAGCCTGGCAGACTCTCATCACCACCTGGACCCCAACACTTAAAGCTCTCCAGAGGGATTCGAGCTCTCAGAGATATATAAGGTTAGACAGGAACGTAAAAAAGGTTTGGAGGATCTCAGAATCAGCTATCAAAACCAGAAAGATGTGATGTCACTTCTCTAACTCAATCAGTTTCTACATAAAGTTTAGACTCCAAGCAGAACAAAGAGTTGCGCAATCGTCCTTCATTCTAGATTTACAACTTTAACTTTAATACCCCTTCTGGTGAAAAACAATGAGTCAGTGCTTATTTCGCAATCAGGTACAGCTCAGTGTGTTGTTGCCGTGTAAACTGATCCCGACAGCCTCATCAGCCTGGTTAACTACAGGCAGAAAGTACAGGAGAGTCTCATAATAAGGTTTTTCGGCTCAAATGCAATAAGCTAGCTAATGTTGATCATCCATCTTTAGTGTCAGTCAGAATCAAACAGTAAGCACATTTTCTATAAGCACCAATTACCACAGAATTCAACCATTACAAGTCAGTGAGGGCCCGGAGCAGCATTTACAGTTTCTTGCTGTTTCTAAAGGTCAAGCGTCCAGTATGATGCTGCATTCAAGCTCTATAGCAGAATTGGAAATACGGGGAACACGTCCCATTGAGAGAAGGGTGTGAATGATGTTGCTGCTGTGCTTCTGAAACCATGCACACTCATGGATCTGCAGGAACAGAGCGAACTGATCTTAGTTGAAGGTTGAAATTTGAAGGTTTGTTGGCACTTCCAAAATTCCTTAGGCCAAATCTGAGATATCAGAAGTTCAGCATTATCCCCACTGATCCTGTTGACCTGAGTGTCCTCCCCTGAGGCTCATATCAGGTCTTATTATGTTATATGAGGGAGAGTTCACAAACAGGAGGATTTAATTGGATTGGAGTTCTGCTGTATCTTCAGTCTTGTGTTGATTCCAGCACATTTGGTCCATGACAGGAAGTGTCACGTTAAGATAATGACTCCTTCCTCTTAACAGACCGTAGAGCTCAAACCGCTCCACAGGGAGGTGGATGTGCTCGCTCCTCTCCCGTCTGGAGCAGCTGGTACTTCTCACTTCAACAAGCAGACATATTTAAGCAGCAGATAGAGGAGCGATTGCTCATCTTTGGTGCGTCCATGCTGCTCTCCTCCAGGCACCTCTCCCTGGCTTCCTCTCCTCTGGGGCTTTGCAGGTTATGTTTGCTTCTCTCCGCTCCCTCTTGTTCCGGCTCCCCACTTGTGACCGCTGGCTGGCCGAGTGGTGAATATTCTAACCCAACCGGGGATGAAACAGAGCAGCTGGTTTAGGTTTTGAGACAAACAACCGGCATCCAGTTGGTCCAGGCGCTCACTGTAGATGATCAGAGCCGGAGAGATGGAGTGGATATTATCGAACACAGATGCTTGAAAACTTTAAATAGCCCTTCTGTTCAAAATGAGTTCAATGAGTCACTGCTTATTTCACAATGGGGTCCAGTACGGTGTGTTGCTGTGTGTTATTGTGTGTTTCTGTCATCTAAAGCAGCCTGACAGTCGGCCTGCTTCATTAGACACAAAGTGTAGAGGACGTGATTCTCATTCCAAAGTCTGCCTTTGTACTTTTGTTGCCTATTTTTCATGAATTCAACATTCTTAGTGTTAGTCATTATACATTAAAATAAATGATCCTGACCAAGAATATTTCATATAATATGATATCTCCATGATGCAGATTCATTATTGTTGTTGTTGTTGTTGTTTTTGACTGTACATTTTCTGGACAAGATTTAAAACTAAAAATTTAAAACTTCTCAAAAAACAACAACATTCAAGAAACTTTGATTAACATGAATAAGAACTTTAAACTTTAAACTTTCAAATCTGATTTAGAAAATTCAAATATATATATAAAAAATGTAAAACTCAATATCAGATCCCTCCTTTTTATTTCTTCCTTCTTTTTCACTTTGATATGAAATTTCTTGCAATTGGGATTTTTCTCTGAAACAGAACCAACAACCCTCTAAATCTTCAGATGTTAAATGTATACGGCCCCTTTTCCTTAAACAACAACCACATCATGTGTGTGTTTGTTTGGTTTTATAAAGTTCCTGGCTGACTGTGCAGAGTCACATCCCTGTTGTTGCTTCCATTCCTCAGATGTTGCGACATCTCTGCTCTGCCTCCCGTTGTGTTTCACAGCTGCGCTCCACTCTTTCCCCTGTGTGTGTGTTTCTTCTTTTAATTATATTTTAATAAAGTGTTACACAGGACACATGACTTCCGAGCCGCGTTGGCCAGCCGCCTCGGCCGGGTTTGTCACGAAATCTTTTAATGAGTTGGTTTGTTTTTGCTGCTCGTTCCAAAGGTGTCTGCAGGAAACATTTATGTGCCAACCAGTTATTATGGTTCAGTCCCGTGGCCTTCACCCCTATTAGCAGGATTAGGGTTCGTCCCCTGTGTTGCAGAACATTGTGAGGCTTGTCTGAAGGCACGAGGCCACAGATCCTTACACGGGCTGGGGGGGTGGGGGGGTTGTCGGGGGGGATGGCGGGACTGAAGGTGCAGCGGTCCTCCAGAACAGCTGGACATCTGGGTCCCATCAGTGAGGAGGTGGGGGGAGGAGGAGAGGGAGTGGGAGAGTGAAAAGTGGGATCAAAAAAAAAGAGACAGATGGGGGGGCGAGTGCAGCACAGGGTGATAAAGGGAGAGGCAGATAAAGCCAGCCGGGTGATTGCAGGTCCTCAACTCTTTGTCACCAAACCCCTAAAATGGAAGCAGAATTGAGGCGGAATGAGAGGAAAAAGCAAAGGAGCGGCGGCGTTAAAGGGTTAGTGCGCCCCGTTTCATTTAAAAGATAATAAGCTATTATCACACTGCAAGTGTGACTGGAGACTGGGTGACAGGTGGAGAGATAAAAGAGAGAGAGACAGAGAGAGAGAGAGCGAGAGAGGGTGTGACGCTCTCACATCGGCTTACTCCATGGTGTTTTGTCTGAACGGCGCCAAGCAGCAAAAATGGGCCAAAGTGCTGTGAATGTTCTGTCTAAAAGTCAACCGCTGATAAAAACACTGGGCCGTCTCTCTCTCTCTCTCTCTCTCTCTCTCCTTCTCTCTCTCTCTCTCTCTCTCTCTCTCTCTCCCTCTTATTCTCTTATTTATAGACCTAGAGATGTTTGAGGAGAAGCTTTGTAGCCGTACTTGAGAACACTCACAGTAACATATAAGCTGGTGATAGAGACAAAAGCCGAACATGCTGACAGCACAGCGCCATTTGTTTCCTGTATTGGGGTCGGGGGTCAGCGGTGGCGGCGTGCTTTCTCAACTGGGGACTTTCTCGCCAAACAATGGGGACGGGGGGACAACAGTGACTCTAAGCCCTGTGGGTCAGGCTGTGTCAGGATCTCAGCAGGGTTATCATGTGGGTGGCGGGGCCGTCGCAGCGGCGGTACCAGAAAGGGAGCAGGGAGGGGACGGGGGGGGAGAGGGACCACCAGAGTTTAGTAATTGCCTTCTGACCTCTGGTGGCACAGGGCCAACAGGCTGAGACCTCCAGACACAGCATTAGATCTCTGTGTGTGTGTGGGGGGGGGGGAGAGAGAGAGAGTGAGAGGGGGTAGAAGTCCTGTGTTTCCTCCATGCGGGAACCAGCCGACCCTTCCAGTTTCACCCATCCTGTTTGTGTGCAGCAGTTACCTCAGGCACCAACTGCCCTGCCCATAAATCCCTCCACTGGGTTAGAACCAAAACAGTCACAGAATGACTCAGTTTAACCGTTTCAACGCTCATCGGCCCCTTGAGTCGTCATAGTTATAGTTATGTGTGGTTATGTATGACTGGGATAAACGTCAGGAAGGAAAGGCAAGGGGACAGGAGGAAGGAAAGGAGGAGGAGGAGGAGGAAGAGGAGGAGGGGGAAGAGAGTGCAGGAAGTTGATGGTATTGTGGCGTCCGATCGCACTCTTTGGTCTCTACTACAGAAAGTTGATATGACTCATGTCTTTGAGAGGGAAATCTGTACAGTATGTCCATGTGTGTGTGAAGCCCAAGTGGGAGGGCGGCGGCGAGGGGGGGGGGGGGGGGGTTGTCTCACTGCGTGTGTGTGTGTGTGTGTGTGCGCGCGTGTATGTGTTGATGTGGGAAAAGCGAGTGTCAGGTGGGCCGCACTAATGTGCAGGAATGCAGAGATTCCACAGTGGCTTTGTGGATCGGCTGTGTCACCGAGACAGCCCCCCCTCCCCCTCCCCCCTCCCCTCTCCCCCCCACACACACACACCCACCCACCCCGACCCCCAAATCCCGACAGGACCATGGGAATGAACAGAACAAGCGGCACCTTGAAAGCTCTCTCTCTCTTTCTTACTCTCTCTTTTTCTCTTGTTCTCACACACACTCACTCACACACACACACATTCACTTGAGGCATTGTACTACGTGGGGCGAGCGAGTATAATAAAGACAGAGCGAGTGAGATTAGATGACCACAGAGGCTTAGATTGAGTTATGGTGTATTTATCCTCTCACTCTCTGCATGCACCTGCTGCCTTTGTCCCAAACCTCTGAAGCTCCGTAGCTCTGATATCAGATCCAAACATCAATCCTGTTTGTCCTGCTTTTTGCGTTTGTGTGTGCTTGTGTTTCTATATGCTGCGTACCGAGCTTTAGTATGCAGTGTACTGTGTTTCCCTCCATAATGACGTCTGTTAGCAGCCATTACATGTCTGCGTTACACTGCTGCTGCAAACTCTCTGCTTTGATCAGAACGAGCCTCCCACTAACACAGCTTCCTCCTGGCCCTGATGTAAATTAGCTCAACCAGCCTGCTGAGTGGGACGCTTGATTGCTGCTGTGTATTTATTTGTTGTGTGTGTGTGTGTGTGTCTGCGTGCATGTGTGTGTGTGTTGATGTGGGCTTTTAGGGCAAACAGAGAGAACAGGATGCCAATGAGCCTCTTATTTAAATGGCCCCTTACATGTGACCTGGGTCGCAGACTTCCTGAGTCTGGAGTCAGCAGATGGTAATGAGCCAGTCACTCCTTTTCCTCCTCTACCTGAGTCTGAAGTGCTTAGTGCATCATTAGAGGGAGTGTGTGTAGCTGCTGCACATTCAGTCATGCAGTTAGAGCAGCTCAGATTAGGAGCCAAGGAGGGCACAAAGCCAAAACAGAATGCATCTAAAGGGCTGGACAGGACTTGGTGAGGAGTTTGTGTGTTAAGTAATATGTGTCATTTTTCCAAAATTCTAATTTAGAAGACATTTGAATTAAATTAACACTACAACTTACAAAATCCTCATATTGCAGCTGCTGAACAAAAAAATGCCACCCACCCACACAACACACACACACACACACACACACACACACACACACGCACGCACGCACGCACAGACACACACACACACGCACGCACGCACGCACACACACACACACACTATAGAGTCAGTATCACAACAGGGGGAGGATGTGATATTACTCGTGGCCATTTTATTTCCATTGCTTGATAGATTGATTGAGTAATTGATTGGTTCAATTGTAACCTGTAAATTTAGAAGATATCTAGGGCAAAATCAAAAGTGTCCTCAGAGCTGCAGGAGGCTTCAGATGCTTGTTCTCCATTCTTATTTACACTTATTTAACTTTGAACTTTCCTGATCTCCACCCCTCCCTGTTCCCCTAGCAGCCATCGACTGTGTGGTGGGCTCATGGGGTCCCTGGTCGCCGTGCACGTCGGCGTGCGGGGTCGGAAGCACAGAGAGGAGTCGCCAAGTTTCCGTCCCCCCTAGAAACGGCGGCACGCCCTGCCCTGACCTCAAACAGCGGCGAGGATGCTTTGGCAACAACGCCGTCTGCAGCACCGCCAAAGGTGAGAGGCGTCCACTTACAGCGCCAACACAGACCTGCTCAGCTCTGTCACATATTCATTCTGTGATTCCCTGGGGCTCACTCACGCTGACAGCTTTACAGTAAGCGTTACATTTCACACACATCTGCTCTGAAGCTTTATCCAGCTGCACGTCGTCAGGAATACCTCAGTTAAGCTCTGCAAAGGAAAATCACTCCAAAAAAACACAAGATAAGTCTCTGAGAAAAGATTTCCTCTGAGAAATGAAAGCAACGTGAGTCTTTACAAGGCTGGATAACTGTGACACACAAACACACACACGCACACGCACACGCACACACACACACACACAGACACACACACCCACACAGGAGGATGATGACATGAGACCCAGAGTGTTTTTAAGCTCTATCTTTGTAAGCTGAGACGTACGTAAGCAGGTTTAAATTGTTGGTTTCTCCGTGCTCAACCTTTCATCCTCACGCTTCACTTGCAGAGGTGGCAAAGATCCTGCCTGATTCTTTCAAGAGGAACTTCAAGGACCCCTGGAGACGACCACACATGCTGATGAAGGAGGAGAAGGCCAGGTAGGGCCTCTATTATTAACGGACTGCAAACAAAACAAACCACTGTTGACGCCTCGCCGGCTCACCTTTGTTTTCTTTGTGGCTCTCCTGTATGCAGACAGGAAGGAAGTAGAGCTGAACGTTTAGAGAGCAGGGCGACTGTGGGCGGAGTCTCGCTATAAAAGCTCTGCAATCTCATTTGTTTATGTTTGCATTCAATCGACAAAAACCTTATTATGTTTTGTTCTTTTATTTTGAAAATCTTTGCCCCAAACTCTCCTTAGAAGAATGCGTTTTTATTCTGACTATGATTTCTATTCATTTTCATTCCAGCAATCACGTTTTCCTTTGAGTTCAGTCATTTCAGCTCTGTTCTGCACCTGCTATCAGTTCTTCCTCAGCTGAACTTTACTTCAGCGGTCGTTTTAACGTAAACGTTGCGCTCTAAGAGATGAGAGCAGACGGGCGGAGGTCGCCACAACACAGAGGCCCGAAACGGCTTTGATTAGGGAAGACGAGGGAGCTGTCACTGAGTATTTGTGTGAGGAACTGACCTTTACTGATAAGGCCGCAGTAATCCATGTTAGAAGGTGAACCGTCCCTGCCTGGAGCACAGACATCTTTGATCTGGAGCTGATTGCTGATGAACTCGACCGAGGGGAAGGAAAGCCGTGGCTGGTTTCCTTTCACGCTGATTAAAATGGACACCAGATACTTTTGTTTTGGCTGAGACGCGGCGCATCAGGGAGGGATTTGGAAGCACACGCATGATTCATAACCGCGACACGGAGCCGGGCTGATTTCACACAGACATCTGGCGCTCTGAGGCGACCCTGGTGTTGCCTTGGGAGGTGAGCCAGGAAACATGGAGGCGTTAAGGTGACATGAAGGGAGCGACCGTCAGCTGCATGACTCACACACAGAGAAGACTGGGGAGATGTGTAGATGACCAGGAGGCTGTAGAAATCATAGTAGAAATCTATAATATGAATCGTCATGGTAACAAACACATTTCAGTCATTTTTCCATCTCCTGTTTCATTTATTTACTGCTTTTATTCAATTATTTTCTTTGGCCTTGATAATGGAGACCTCTCTCTCTCTCTCTCTCTCTCTCTCTCTCTCTCTATGTCTTTCCCTCTCTCTTTCTCTTTCACTCTCTCACTCTCTCTCTTTCTATCTCTCTATCTCTCTGTGTCTCTGTGTCTCGCTCTCCCCCCTCTCTCTCACTCTCTCTCTTTCTATCTCTCTGTCTATGTCTCTCTGTCTGTCTGTCTGTCTGTCTGTCTGTCTCTCTCTCTGTCTCTCTGTCTCTCTCTCTCACTCTCTCTCTCTCTCTCTCTCTCTCTCTCTCTCTCTCTCTCTTTGTGTCCTGGTATGAACCTTTGATACGTCATGTTGTGTCAGAGGTTTTTGGATCAAGGTTTATATTTTCTTTTAGTTTTTTTTTTGTGCTTGGCCGCCCAAATAAATGCTGCAAATGTTCAAAGTTTCCTGCCAGAAGGAACAGAGTGAGCAGAGTGAGCGACTAAACAAGAGGTTATTATTGTTTTCAGCCAGGCAGATGACCGTGACCGCACCGGAGCAAATGTAACAAATCTCTTATCATCTTTTGTGTGGCTTCAGTCGCCGATGGAGCTCGTTAGGTTGGATTGCTTTGAGTTCAGCTTCAGTCACTTCAATGACATCAAGGGCAGGGAGGAAGGAGGAAGAATGCTTTTATTCTTCAGTTTACAGCCTCTGTCTCTTCATCTGGGGGCAGCGATATGAGACGAGGTCGGGAACAGAATTATGTCTCAACAGAGTCCAAACACACTGACCAGCTTCAAATCTGTCTCATGTAAGTTGTAGCACTGATGAATCTGTCACATCTCAAACATACGTGTTCTCCTCTCTCCCTGCCTGTGTGTAGTTACTGTGTGTACCTGCGGGTGAAGCAGGCCAGCGCCGCATGTAAACTCAAACTGTGGAGCGCTCAGCTGGTGAGGGAGCGGCTGGTGTGTGCCGAGTGCCAGAGTGACGCCATGTCAAAGACAGACCGCTGTGGAGGCGAGGGGCTGGAGAGCATCAGGTACACACACACACACACACACACACACACACACACACACACACACACACACACACACACCTCACACAAGTGTTTACTTCACTTACACTTATGGCGTTTAGGGATCAAGTTTATATTTACAGCAGTGGAACAAGGCAGCTTTGCGTTTCCAAAAATAGCTGTAAAAACTATGAGCTGCCTTTGAGCAAGGCAGTAAAATGGACGCCCATTTACAATCTATGGACAGAACACACAAGTATACTTTCTCTGCACTATCACAGTCTGATCCCATCCCTTTGTTCTCTAGAACGTTCTGGGCCGCAGCTTCAGTCCCGGGTTGCCACGGCTCCTGGATGCGGGAGTCTTCCTCTGAGGGTTGTCGGTGTCCTCCCTACTCTGTGCTGTTTGTATGAGCCGTGGCATGGGGACCCGGTCTCTCCGCGCCAAACTGCCGGGATCCCTGCCAGCCAAGCCAGAAACCAGCTCACTGGATCCTATAACTCAAGGAGATCAGCAGCATCCTGCCACGTTAACCTTTCACCTCATACTCTGTACTGTACTCTGTATACTGTAAAGAATATCTTGCATTTAACTTCATATCTGACAGCCACGTCGCGTACTGCTTCCTCTCCAAAGCACAGCGGCTTCTTCTCGGCCTTTTAACCCTTGAGTCTTTGCTATCTACCTCCACCAATGCAAGTGTATGTGACAATGCATAATGTATAGAAATATATGATTTAGCTTTATACATTTTCTACTTTTGATTGTTTATATGTAATGTTTATGGCCCATATACTGGAGCCACACACATCTGTATCCCACAGTGGCTGCACCCAAAGTTTTGTCCGTTCTGCTGTCGTCTCGTCTCCCATTGAGTCTTTTAAGTTTAAAATGACCCGGTGCTGTGATCCAGGCTTTATCAGCATCACGTAAGAGAGGGAAACAGCCATCTACATCAAATTCCACCCTGCTTCTCTCAGACATGCCACTGTTTTCTAAACCTGTTTTCCTTTCCTCCCATCTTACAATCAGCACCGCACCATCCAATATAACCCCGCGCTGAGACAGAGAGACAGAGAGACAGAGAGACAGAGAGAGACAGAGAGACAGAGAGAGACAGAGAGACAGAGAGACAGAGAGAGAGAGAGAGAGAGAGAGAGACAGACAGAGAGACAGACAGAGAGACAGAGAGAGAGCAACAGAGAGCCAGAGAGACAGAGAGAGACAGAGAGACAGAGAGACAGAGAGAGAGAGAGAGACAGAGAGACAGAGAGAGACAGAGAGACAGAGAGAGACAGAGAGACAGAGAGACAGAGAGAGAGAGAGAGAGAGAGAGACAGACAGAGAGACAGACAGAGAGACAGAGAGAGAGCAACAGAGAGCCAGAGAGACAGAGAGAGACAGAGAGACAGAGAGACAGAGAGACAGAGAGAGACAGATAGAGAGAGAGAGACAGAGAGACAGAGAGAGACAGAGAGACAGAGAGACAGAGAGACAGAGAGAGAGAGAGAGAGACAGAGAGACAGAGAGACAGAGAGAGAGAGAGAGAGAGAGAGAGAGACAGAGAGACAGAGAGACAGAGAGAGACAGAGAGAGAGAGAGAGAGAGACAGAGAGACAGAGAGACAGAGAGAGAGAGAGACAGAGACAGAGAGACAGAGAGAGAGCAACAGAGAGACAGAGAGCCAGAGAGACAGAGAGCCAAAGATAGAGAGAGAGAGAGAGAGAGAGAGAGACAGAGAGACACAGAGCCGCTTCACTCCCTCTCTTATTAATTAACACAACCTCCTCCCCATTATCTCTCTCTCTCTCTCTCTCTCTCTCTCTCTCTCTCTCTCTGTCTCTCTCCCTGCACTCCCTCTTCTCCTCCTCTCTCCTCTTCTCCTCCTCTCTCCTCATCAGTCTAACATCACAGACTCATTGCTGCATGTTGACGTCCCTGACACAGCAGGTTCAGTCTGGTTTCAGCTTCATTCTTCATCTCTCTGGAAATCTGAGACTTTTCCTCCTTTTCTCCTTTTCTGTGTTTGTGTGTTTATTTATTTCAAAATAAATGATAATTTTATTAGTGCAGCACCATGTATTCTGTTCCATTAGTGAATAAAAACCACCCCCCTCTTATTTCTCCCTCTCCTGTCATATTTATCTACAGGATCACTCCAAACATTAAGGACCGTGTTGATGAAACTTGGCTTTAGATACTCTGAATACTTTGGTAACATCAATCTCAACGACTCTGCCTTTGCCCTTGAGCAAGGCACCCGGCTGTAGTCTTGGAGTTGGTCCCCTGGTGCTGGATTATGATGTGCTCGTTCGGGCTTGGTGGAGGCTGTGTGTATACAGCTGATGTGTGTATATTGAATCATGATTGACAGATACGTTGGCTTGTTGTTTTCCTCTCCCCAGGCCAGCGGGGCGTCGCTGGCTCCTCTCCTGTGTTATTACGGCTGTTACACACAGCACCTCTAAGTATATCCTTCACCTTCCCCCGGTGTTTACATACAGAACAGAACACTTTAAAGCACAGTGCTCTTGAACGTACGTAACGTAATGCCAACATGGAGCCATGGACATATTTCTGCTGCATTCTTGGCATGTTCTCCCTGTGGCGCATGTGTGGTGACGACAAGCTAAATGACAGCTAATGTATGTAATCATGTGTTTGTGTGTGTTCTCCTACAACTCGGGTCTGTTTTTGTGATGTAAGCGGGGGAGAGGACAGACTAAACACAGATTACATCGTCTCTAAATACGTCTTCAACTGTTTGACTGAAACTGAGACTAACAAGGTGTTTTTGAAGGCCATCATGTTGATATATCTTCTTGTTTATTGAACAAAGGAGCCTCACAAAGTTCATCATACATGGTATATAGCTTCATGAGTCAATACATGTAAGCTTTTAATTGTGGAGTGTAACCGGAGCCTTAAAGAGACTCAGCAGGCCCAGGTCTCTATAGTTTGGTCAACTTGTGTTTGAGATGATCCGTCTGCTCAAAGGTTCAGTAATTACACTTCCCCACCTCTCCTTTAAGGCAGATGGCCGCTCCATGTGTCCGCCCCGTCTCCCTCCAGCTTCTCTCCAAACTCCCCTTTGTCAGCACAACTTCCACTACAACAGTGGCAATAGAGTGTTGTCAGCCCGTGGATGCGTCCCCTCTGAATCAGGCATTTACCCCCCACCCCTTAGCTGCTGCGACTCCACTGCTTACACACTTTCCAAAAGGCAGGAAGGTCCGTCCCCGGCCCGCCACCTGATGGGCTCTGACAGCAGTGATTTCTGGGATTACACCAGCTGAAAAGGGGGGCATTCCATCCCCAGTGGCTTTTGTCACAGCGTGGACACTGTTTGCTTTTCCTCCCAGCCCCTCCGGATGGCGCGGAGGCAGAGAACCCGCCGGTGACTTCCGTCCATTGGCCGTCCATTGGTAGATGTGCCAACCTAACCTGAGCTCATCTACCTGTAGCCTCAGTGTCTTCCCCCTCCACTCTACATCTGAGAACGCTGCAGCTTAAACACACATCCATTATCCTTAATCTGTTATTCCCATTGTTTGATCACAGAAATCCTTGGACTATACAGGAAAACAAAGACTGCCTCCTCTCATTGACCCCTAACAGAGATGGCAAACAGATTAGTAAGCAAACTTTGGGTTCCTGTCTTTGTTTGGCCTCAGCATCATGGGATTGGTTTATATGAATCATTTATTGCTTCCCTTGATACAAAACTCCTTGATTTTCTCCTGTCTTATGGTTGCAACACTTACTTGAAACCTGCAGGTAGTGTTATCATGTGTTATCATCTATGCTGTGATGTTCTTTCCATTTGCTGTATGTGCCTGAGGTCAGAAAGGCATTCTAGCACCGACACCTCCAAGGGCCTCCTCCGGTTTGGGGCCCCAGGTACTCTAAGCCCATATTTCCTCCCCTGCACCTCCTCAGGGAAAGTATAGTTTTTACTGTATATGTGCGTTTGTAAAAATCTCTACTGTAATTATCAGGAGGTTCTAATGACGGCTTGCAGCATCTGGTCCGACCTGGAGGAATGATAATGAATGGACGCCTCAGCACGAGGAGCTGGACGCCACGCAGCGACACAGCTGGTACACACAGCACGGCCAGTAAACACACACACACCACCAATAATGGAGGAAACGTTCATCAATGTCCAAGCTGCTGCATCTGGACAACAACACATTTAAAGGACTTTGGTGTTTGTTAGTTCCAGGAAAACAACTGGCCTACAAAAAATAATAAGTGATCCTTCATTATGTACATATTCCTTAACATTGTCTCATTAGTTTGTGAGAAAGACAGACATTTAAAGTGAAGCAGTGTGTATTAGAACGCGGATCAAACCAAACCACTCCGATATCGTATTTATTGGCTTAATGAGCTCATGAAAGACATACAGAGGTGCAGCAGGGTCGCATCTTACACTGTGACGCCCCCTTGTGGTGCTTTGAACGCCTGGCATCAACGTGAACAGTAAGATAACTCATACACCGAAGCTTTTACCTGTGAGATGGAGCTAAATACGTGTAATGTAACAAAAGTTCGTCTCCTTCGGGAAAACACACGAGCTGATGGTTGATTACATATTATAGAGTGATGTGGTCATATTACATCATTGTCCAGTTTCTATATCCACATTAAACTGCTTCACATTATTTGTGCTGATCATTTTTACATCATACAGCAATCATTTAGAAATGTATATTCATTAACACTTTGCAAAAGAGTAAAGAAAGCATTGAAGAACATAAGGAGACTTATTAAGATCTTAAATGTCTCAAAAGAAGGAAAGACACGGAAGCATTTTATGAAAACAAGATGTTCCAGCCGACACACTTTCATCATGAGGCCAAAGTTGGTCCACACACACACACACACACACACACACACACACACACACACACACACACACACACACACACACACACACACACACACACACACACACACACACACACACACACACACACACACACACACACACACACACACACACACACACACACACACACACACACACACACACACACACACACACACACACACACACACACACACACACACACACACACAAGTAAGGCAAAGGTGACTTGAGCTTAAGTTTGAAAATGTCAAGACTCACATATTAAAACAGATTTACAGATTCACCATCTTCATTCAGACTGTGCTCACTCATCCTCCTCCTCTTCATCCCTCCCTGTGTCTGTATCTGTATGGGAGCTCATTAGCAGACGTGGAAACCTGCAGGACGCTGTTCACTCTGATATCTCAGTATAAAGACTTTAGGGACAAAACATTGATTCAGTCAAAATTAAAAAATATGAGTAAAAACAAAACAAGTTCACTTTCTGTTCTAATTCCAAAAAAAATCAAAAGGCATTTTGTTTGGCGGCGGCGGTGCAGAGTCTGCAGACTGGAGTGAGACGGGCTGGGTGTGTGTTTGTACTTCTGTCTTTGGCTCCCTGAAGTCCAAACCTTTCTGTTCTACTTCAGCTTCTTCATTTGCTGATTTGTGTTGCAAATCTTGACGTCCATCTTGTCCACTTTGTTGAGCAAAGCGTCAACTGAGTCGTCCTGGTCGTCGATCTCCGTCTGGAGGCCCAAGCCGAGGCTCTTCAGCCTGCTCAGGCCCGCACTCATGTCATCTGGGACCGAACACAGAGATCAGCTGAGACGAGGCTCGTACAACAACACAAGTACCAGAAACATCCAGACGTTTACATACCTAAGTTGTTGTCCAGTGTCTGGTGAGCCGCTCTGAGGTGTGTGTTTCGTGGATATCCATTCTGATTGGACGCACCTTCATCTCCTGACCCTGCAGCTCCGAATCCTGCAGCACAGAACAGAAATTATGACCGCTGCTCCACAGGTTCAGGCTGTGCTGTGTGTGTGTGTGTGTGTGTGTGTGTGTGTGTGTGTGTGTGTGTGTGTGTGTGTGTGTGTGTGTGTGTGTGTGTGTGTGTGTGTGTGTGAACTCTTACCGCCTGTGTTCAGCTTCCTGAGGTTGGGGTGGCTGGCTGCGTACTTATCTTCATGCTCTCTGCTGTTGGACATAGCGTTCTGTAATCTGAAACCCAAGTCAGATAAGAAACGTTTAGACATTCAGTGAAGGAACACCAACGCCAACCTGAAGCTCTGTGATGACCTCAGAGGAGGGGTGAATGCGTCTTACTTGTCGCTGGCCTGGTAGCCGCTGGGCTCCTCTTCCGGGGCGGCGGGCTTGGTCTCTGGTTTGCCCTTGAAGTAACCGACGAGGCCGCCCCACACACTCTTGATGCTGTTGATGTGTTTCTGGCTGGTCTTCAGGTCCTGGTCCATGTTGTCCAGCATCTTGTTTGTCCTCTTTAGAGCCTCGCCCTGACGCATCAACTCCTAGAGAACCAGAGAGACAGACAGGCAGACAGACAGGTTTGTGTTGGTTGGCTCACACTTCTAGTAAACAGGTAACCATCAGCTGATCCGTTCTAACCTCAGCTGTTTCCACGCCCACTTTCTCTGACTCATAGATGAGGCCCAGCGATCGGTGACTGCTGTCCACCGCTGACTGAGCCGTACGCATCACTTCCTGTTGGAGGTACCGCTGCTTCCTCTCTGCTTCGCTCAGCCCGCTGTCATCATCGAAGCCTCTGCCACTCGACACACACTCTTCCTCATCGTCATCTGCAAACGGGTTGTGGGATGTTGGGTATGCCATCTGTGGAGCGGACACACACACAGGAAAGGGGGCGGGGTTAAAGGCTCCCACAATAACACTTTTAAGTGACACTTAACACTTATGTACGTATCTAACATCATTTCAAACCTCAGAAACCAGCTGGAAACCCTCTGAAAGGGGCGTGTCCTTCTTTTATATGACGTCAGATATGTTTACTAACAGTCGGACAATAAAGGCAGTGCACAGGAAACGATAGAGAACATAAACGCAGCAGCGGGAAACTCAGATCTGCGTCTAAGCGCCTCAAACATCAGAAAGCGCTCAGAGCTGGGAGTAACGCTGTGGCATTAAAGCTATTATATGACGTCATAGGCTCTCTATAGCGTCAGCCTCGCTTCAGCGACATGGATCTGTGTGTCTCTGCATTGCGAACAGACACCGAATGGAGCTAGAAAGTATTTTGTTTTCGTTCTTCGCTTAGGTAAGAGAAGAAGAAAGAAAAATACACAGTAACGCTTACTGATTACAAAACTGATAGTTAAACAATTGTTGCTTGTAAACACATTACATGAAATTAACGAAAATAATTCTCTGTGATCATCGAATAGCATTAGATAATAGGATTGGCGATCATTCTAATGTAAATGTACCGAGATTTCGATCTTAGCTAGCAGGTATAAGAGTTGTAATCGAATTTTACAGCCACACCCAGATGACAGACCAAAGACAATAACGGGTCAGAAATTAGCAGCTCGTCTTGTAAAATGGCAAATGTAAAAAATCAAGTTGTGGAAAACGTAGTCTATATAAATTTAACAGACAAACCTTTGACCAGAGCAGTTCGCCAATGATATCGCTGTATCCGCTGATAGAACATTGACAAATACTTCCGGTCACGTTTGGTGACGCTACAGATTGTAGTCCTGAAAGACAACGCTGCGCAACAAAAACGCATAATGCCTATTTGTAAATATTTGTTTTAAAAATTCTTAAAACGATTATAACATACCACACAATATCGTGTTATATGTCATTTCAGTCTCGTAGTAATTTATAACAAAAGGGGTTCAAATATAGAGCCATTATTGTAACTGGCGTCCCTAGTTCGGTTTGTCCCTGTGAGGCTGCCGTACTGCGACTTTGCCAGCGCCAGTCACCGCTGCGCTCTTGTTTCCTCTGCCGACAATTCAGTCGGTTTTAATGGAGGAGTAAACATGTCTGTAATGGGAGGGGGAACCAGAGGTTTTTACTTCAACACAGTGCTGTCGCTGGCCCGCTCTTTAGCTGCACATCGTCCCGCACCGGTGGAAAAGGTGAGGAAGGAGGGCGCCGCTTTAACAGACAATCAGGCGTAAAAGATAGAAGCGTTACAAAGCAACAGGGTGGAACTCTGCTTCCGCACAGGCGGCGGCTTATTTTCATGTGTGACGTGACAGCGCGGCTAAGGTTCATATGACAGGTGTGTGTGTGTGTGTGTGTGTGTGTGTGTGTGTGTGTGTGTGTGTGTGTGTGTGTGTGTGTGTGTGTGTGTGTGTGTGTGTGTGTGTGAGTGTGTGTGAGTGTGAGAGAGAGAAAGAAAAGTGATGTTACTGCATCAAACAGGCAGCGAGCCTGATCACACACACACACACACGCACACGCACACTGCAGCTGATGGCCACGACGTCTAATCTGAGGCTGCTCAGTGTGAAGCTGTGCAGAGTAACATGCATCATTCATTAAGCAGTCACAGCGTGTCAGTGGTTTGTGTTTACCTGTGTTTATATTGATTTATTTGGCCTGAGAAACAGTGATGTAATCGTTGTACAGGCACCTTAGGTTGGGAAACCCAGGTATCATATACATTCTTCTTGTACATAATACCTTAAGCCTGCGGTTCTCAAACTGTGTTAGGAGAGGCGAGTCAAAACATGTAAATCTATGTAAATGTCATTAAATGCTTATTTAAGCTTAATTAGTTCAGTTTATCCGTTTGAGTCATGTTCTCATTTGTTTTTCCCCCACGTCTATGTGTATTTAAGTTTGTTGTTCTTATCTGTCAGTAAGCTTTCACTCTGGTACCATGAAGCTCTCAGTACTGCCGCTCAGGCTCAGTGCAGCCGCTCAGGCTCAGTGCAGCCGCTCAGGCTCAGAGCAGCAGGTCTCTCTGTGGTTTGTGGTTGGAGGCTCAGTGGTGTGATGGTGCAGCTGTGTTTGTAACTTGGTTCAAAGGGAAAAGCGCTGCTCTGTGATTTCCACTGCTATCAGGGTTAAAGCCCCAGCACAGTAGTAGTAGCTCCTTCTATTGAAAAGAGATCATATGTTATCAAACAGCTTGTGGAGGATAAAGTGTGTGTCAACAATTCATGTTTACATTTAACAGTTAGAGTTTAACACCTGAGAGTGGCAGCACATAATGATCAGCTCAGTGCCAAACATCCAAACACAGCTTCCTCTCTGGTCGTCTCTCTGTGTTGCCTTCATCGCTGTACGAGCCGTTTGATCTGCAGGTGGTCTCTCTGTTCTCTGTCTCAGATTGAAGACGTCGGTGCCTGATCTTCCTCCTAAATCTCCTCCCTTTGCTGTTTCAGGTCCAGAAGCTACAATGCATGTGTCCAGTGGAGGTCCGTGGTGTCTTCACTCTGGACGTGCGGCGCAGAGATGCTGTCATCGCCCTGGCTGTGTTTCTGGTGGAGTCTGACTTACAGGTGTGTGTGTGTGTGTGTGAGAGAGAGAGAGACATTCTATCTGGTTGTGGTTAATGGATCACAATTTGGGCTGAAGAGGGCAGCATTTTCAGAACCTCCTATCTGTTCAATCAGTTTCATCTCTTTCAATTAAAGCATGGATCCAGATGAATTCCTTCACTGTATAATTAACCCTCTGTTGCCCACAGCTCTTAGCTCATTCCCCTAATTTGATTAAGAGATGCAAGACTTCACCTGTAAGCCTGTAAACTCATCCCATCATCCCACTGAGACACGGTGTGGAAAGCCTGCCTGTCATTTCATCATGGATAACACTGGGTTGTCATAGTAACATCACAGTGAAATGCAGAAGTCTTATATTTACTTCCCTTCACCAAGCTTTGATTCAGTGATGACAAAACAGAAACAGCTCCTC
This sequence comes from Genypterus blacodes, assembly GCF_046128005.1. Lineage (NCBI taxonomy): Eukaryota > Metazoa > Chordata > Actinopteri > Ophidiiformes > Ophidiidae > Genypterus > Genypterus blacodes. The sequence goes on from NW_027466858.1 coordinate 3,225,527, forward strand.
TTCTTGTTTTATCTGTGCCGGTTGTTTAAACTAAAGTGTCGCCCTGTGCCGTCTCCTGCCCTTCTTTGTGTTAACGTCTCTCATGTTGTCTTCGCTCCGGCAGCACAAAGACATCATTGTTCCCTACTTGCTGAGCCTGTTGAGAGGTTTACCCCGGGTCCAATGGATCGAGGAGAGCTCGGGAAAGAAAGGAAGCGGTGAGGACAATCCTCTTATAATGGAGCCTTGCGACCCCGAGGTGCCCTGCATGGGTGGGGACAAAGAATGTCTCACCTCAAGTGCAGTCTGAGTCATGTTCAGAGTCTTTAATCTTTATTTGCCAAGTCCAAGTTCAAGTGAAACCATAGTTTTCCATTTCCAATTATTAATCCCACTTTGTTTTTGCTGTTTCGTTGCCATTTTTTGATAAATTATTGCGTTTGTTGTTCTTTCTCTCTCCTTTAGAGTCTCTTCCTGTTGCAGAGAACTTCAGCTTCTGCTTGGTGACTCTTCTGGCCGATGTGGCGCAGAGGGACCCAGACTACAGACATCAGGTCAGTCTGAGAGGCGACGCTCATGTTGGACTCTTCCTTCACTGAGAGCAGCGAGGGCTCATCTCTCCTCTGTTGTTTCCCTCTCAGATACTGAATACTCTGATGGAGGTCATGCAGGGGTTAAAGGAGATGTGCCAAACACCTGATAACCACGACAAAGGTACACACACACAAGGGCTCCGACAAGCACTGAACTGCTTCCCCTCAGTCCGTCTCACACTCTCTCTCTCCTCCAGTCTTCTTGTGCAGGTACATCGTCCCCTCCTTACTGGGGATGACTCGCGCCTTTGGTCGCTACAGCAACACAGACGAGGCTCTGCTGTCCAAGCTGTTTCCCAAGGATGCACCCCAGGCCACCTGCGTCGCCGAGGAAACGGAGGGAGTGAGGCGCAGGTCCTTCAACGACTTCCGCTCCATCATGCCGTCGTCTCTGCTGACGGTGTGCCAGAGCGACTCTCTGCGCAGACGCACGGGGACCAACGCCGACTCTTCCGTGCAGGTGTGTGTGTGTGTGTGTGTGTGTGTGTGTGTGTGTGTGTGTTGGTTCTAAATGAAGAACCGAATGTTCTCTCTCAACTGCTGAGTGCTGACTTTATTTTGCTGTAGCGAGTCCTTACTGAAGTTAAATCTGGCGTCTTGCAGGTGTGCGGTGATCCAGGAGGCCCCTCCCCCTGCTCCCCCACCGCCCCCGGCCTGCATTACTTTGAAGGTAAAACACAACAAGCACACACGTTCTTTGTATCCGGGTCGTATTTCAACGTCATCCTAGACTGCGTTTTGCCAAAAGTGAGCGTAGGAACCAAGGAAGCTGCTGACTGAAGCAGTTATGTGATCTTTGGACCAAATATAAAGTTTTGTACAGCAAGCCTGACTGATCTTGAGTAATGATGGTCCCCGCTCGTTGTCCTTCCAGGCGCTTACCTCCCAGACAGCAGCGCACTCGACCCCAACTACTACTTCTCCACGGTCAGCTCCAGCTTCTCCGTGTCTCCGCTCTTCTTGGGGTCCAGTGACAGCGAGGTGGAGGTGCCAGCCGACCTGCTGCGCCAGCTCCTCGCCCTGGTAACAGCACTCCTCCGCCCCCTGTTTACTGTGTGTGTGTGTGTGTGTGTGTGTGTGTGTTTGTGTGTGTGTGTGTGTGTGTGGATGGGTGTGTGTGTGTGTGTGTGTGTGTGTGTGTGTGTGGGTGTGTGTGACGTAGGCTGTGTCTTTACCGCCGACTCTGTGTGTGTGTGTGTCCACGTACAGGTGAAGGAGTTTGTAACCGACTCATTTTTGAAAACGCTGGACGCCGCCATGACTGAAGTGACTGAGGTGCGTTCCAAACTGTGAAACCAATGAGTGTGTGTGTGTGTTTCTAAAGTTAGTTGGATGCTTTTATCTGTTCTGCTAAGTTCTGATTTTCTCTCTTCTCTCTTCTTTACACCCTGAAGTCCAATCCCCTAATCAATCTACACTACAAAACCTTCAGTGATCCTCTCTATGTGTGTGTCTTCAAAATGCTGCGGGACACACTGTACTACATGAAAGGTACAACACGCCACAGTCTTTATTTATTAGGGATTTAAAAAGGGCCAGAGGTCTGAAAGTTGGCACAGTGCCGTTACTGGCCCCCAGAATGTGAGCTGAGTTGGTTTGGACTCTTTATCTCACTTCCTTCAGGCTGCTCCCATAGACTCCAATTCAAAAACGACAGCAGAATGTGACCGAGTGTGTGAAAGTGTGTGAGTCTCTCTCTTCCTGTCTTCTAGCCTCTCAGTCGGCGTTTGTGCGGGAGGTCCACGACTTTGTGCTGGAGCAGTTCAGCAGCAGTCAGTCGGAGCTGCAGCGGGTGCTCCACGACACGGGGGGGTTGCCAGGGGAACAGAGCCCCCTCAAGCTCCGTTGCCAAGCCAACGCTGCCTGCGTGGATCTCATGGTGTGGGCTGTAAAAGATGAGCAAGGTAATGGACGGTTGCATTGTGCGTGTGCTGACATCGTAATGAGTGGGATGCGGGATGAGTTCCATCTCTGCCGCTGGCTTCACTTCTTCCCCTCACCACTTTCTTCCCTCCTTGTTTGCTTATAGGAGCTGAAAATCTCTGCACCAAACTCTCAGAGAAGCTGCAGTCCAAAACCTCCAGTAAAGTCATCATCGCCCACATGCCCCTGCTCATCTGCTGCCTGCAGGTAAACCACACACAGATCCTCAGTGTGTCCGCATCCTGGTGGCTCCATGGACCGAGGGTTTTCTGATCGGATCCCAGACTTTTATTGGGTGTCGTTTGAGAGGCTAGAGTTTCTGGTTTAGTGGGGAATAGCTGTGCTCAGGTGTTCACTCAGAGACAGAGAGGGAAACATTGCATAGAGGGAAGGGAACAGCATGGGACTAATGCTTCCACCCACAACCCAACTGGTGATGTCGCCATCACCAACGCAGTATCCACATCAGAACCATGAAGCATAGAGCCACCAGATGCCCACACAGTGAAATGAGTGTCTGATGGTTCTTATATCATTTCCTGTTCCTGTCAGTCGTCCAACAACAGTCTGGACAAGATGTCTCTGAATGTCTCTGAATGTCTCTGAATGTCTCTGAATGTCTCTGAATGTCTCTGCTTGTCCCCCTCCCTCTGTCTCAGGGTCTGGGTCGTCTGTGTGAGAGGTTTCCAGTCGTTGCGCATTCGGCCTCCACCTCCCTCAGGGACTTCCTGGCGGTTCCCTCCCCCGTCCTCATAAAGCTTTACAAGTACCACAGCCAGTACAGTGCAGGTGTGTGTGTCTCTGTGTGTGTCTGTGTGTGTGTGTGTATGGATGTAGACATAAATGGCTGATCTCTATTGTTTTAATTGCCACCAGTAGAATATAGTATAGTGAAACTAGAGCTCAGTTATTATTGTTGCTGACTATAGAGTGTCAAGTCAATACCAATAACACGGCCATTGTCATTGAGTCATCGGAGCATCTGGCACATCCACTATTGATCTGCGGTGTTGCCCAGCAGCAAACACACATAAACAACCTGAAATCCAATTAACTGCTGATCTAATCTGCTCAGTTGCAAAAGATAAAGACTCTTCCTCCATTTTGTTCATGCATTACACGCAAACCATTTGTTTCTCTGCGCGTTCTCATTCAGAGCGACGTTTAACGACCACACTTTCCCTTTGTACTGCACATTTTCTCTGAAGACGCTCGAGAAATTGGCATCAGCATTACCAACGAGCATTCCCAGTCCACTATGCTGTCAAACAGGAAGGACCAGCCCTCCATGTACGAGCAGCTCAGAGACATCTCCATCGACAACATCTGCAGGTCAGACACAAACACACCTTCAGCTTCAAGTCAGAACCTCTTATTCTTACAAACCCTTCTTCTAAGACATCCTGTGTTTCTGTCTCAGATGTCTGAAGGCCGGTCTGACCATGGACCCTGTGATCGTGGAGGCCTTTCTCGCCAGCTTGTCCAACCGCCTGTACATTTCACAGGAGAACGACAAGTGAGCAACATGTTGTGTGATCTCGATCTTAACGAGTACGGCACTGATGAGGCTCCAGTCTCACACACTCTTTGTTCCTCTTGTCAGGGACGCTCATCTCATCCCAGACCACACCATCCGTTCCCTGGGCCACATCGCGGTGGCGCTCAGAGATACTCCCAAAGTCATGGAGCACATCCTGCAAATCCTTCAGCAAAAGTTCTGCCAGCCTCCCTCCCAGCTGGACGTCCTCATCATAGACCAGCTGGGCTGTATGGTCATTACAGGGAATGTAAGTGTGAAGGGGCAACAATTGATGTGATTCTAGTTTGAAATGTGTGTTGGGGAAGTGTGTAAGGACCCGAAAGCTTTGAATCCAGAGCAGAATGATGTCAGCGTCTTAAACTGAAGCTGCTGTGTGTTTACTTCTTCCCGCTGAGTGAAGTGATTCTGACTCTTTGCACACTATGAGTAAATAATGTCTCTCTCAGCCCAAATAACTGCTCCAGCACTGAGATGTTGCTATAAATAGAAGAGCTTTCATGTTGTTGTGTGTTTCTGCTTCTCTGCCTGCAGCAATACATCTACCAGGAGGTGTGGAACCTCTTCCAGCAGATCAGCGTGAAGGCCAGCTCAGTGGTCTACTCGGCTACCAAAGACGACAGAGATCACGGCTACAGGTCAGGATCTGCTTCTGACAGAGTCACAGTGTCGTTGGTGTGTTAGTGTGTAAGTCAGGCCTCTGGTTCTGTTTGGTTATGCTGAGTGCTTTTCTGTGGCTCTACCTCAGGCACTGCTCCCTGGCAGTGATAAACGCTCTGGCAAACATCGCAGCCAACCTGCAGGGGGAGCAGCTGGTGGACGAGCTGATGGTCAACCTCCTGGAGCTGTTTGTCCAGCTGGGCCTGGAAGGGAAGAGAGCCAGTGAGAGGGCCTCGGACAAAGGGCCGGCGCTGAAGGTCTGAGCTCACACGCACAATCATCTAACACAGGAGAACATGTGTGTGTGTGTGTGTAATGACTTGTTTTCTCCACCAGGCTTCCAGCAGTGCAGGGAACCTTGGAGTCCTGATCCCCGTCATAGCTGTGGTACGTGTGTGTGCATCTTAACTGTTTCTAGTCAGTTAGTATGAGTTTATGTTGCAACATGGAGCAGAGTTCAGTCATTTACATGAGAATCAAGCTGTTAGTTAGTATTTAACTGGGAACAAATATTTATCTACTGCAGTCCAAACAGCAGTGTTAGTGAGGCGCCACTCAATGTTCAAGAACAACTGGGCACAAACAGATGTGTCAGGCTCAGTCATCCTACATATTCTATACAAACACAAAGCAATCAGACAAGAATAGTTTTTAATTCAGCCATATTATGAAACAATATCAATCATTTTGCCTCATTTGTTTAGATGTGTGTGTTTGTTGTGCAGTAGTATTCTGTGCTATCTTGTCTCCTCTATTATTTAGATTTCTTTCTCACTCTTCTTCACTGTTCAGTCTTTGTTGAACGCTGCTCCTCTGTCCTCACAGGAGAAGATGAAACATTAACAGACAGCAAATAACAAACGTTTACTGACTCACTCCCACACACTCACACACAGTTTGAGACCACTCACACATGGGATCACCTTACTGAGGATACATGCAGATATGATACAAACAAAAACATAACAGAAGTAATCAGTCATGCTCCCGGGGTTCATTAACACCCAGATGGAACATTTCATGCTGTTTAGCAGGACATGAACTCAAGTTTAGCTCTGTGACGGATTGACCACCCGGCCCATGAACACGAGGCAGTCTGTGCGGTGCTCGTAGATGAGGAAGAGGAAGGGATGGTCCACGGTGAAGCGGATCTGAGAGGAGAGGGGCATGAAGCCCACCTGGGTGAGAGCGGCCGCCTCTGTCCCCTCCTCGTTCACTGTGATGGTTCCTTGGTGCTTCAGCTGTGGGAGGGAGATCACAGGAAGCTCCGCACTCAAATACTCTGTGAGCACTATTGATTGTGCAGAAAGGAGATATAGATCACGTATCAGGTGGCCCAGTGACCCCATAGCTGTGTTTGGCTTTTAGGATCAGTCAGGCACTCACCCAGTTCAGGCCGATCTTTTCAGAGGTCATCCCAGAGAAGTCTCCATCCGCCTGGAACAGGTCGGTGAGGCCCATCTCCTTCATATTGACTATGAGGTCATAGTTCTGCTCCAGTTTAAACCGAGGCAACACCACCTCACGAGTCCTGGGAGGAAGAAAGCAAAGATGAGGACTGTAACTCTGAAGGTTCCCTGGCTCATAAAGTTTACTGAGTGTATCCAGCATTTGCCTTCTCAGCAGTTCACCAGATCGTTTGGGAGAACACTGCTGACCTGTTAGTCATGTTTTTCAGCCACTTGTTGACAACAGTGGGAGAGATCTCCTGCTCCAAAGTCCTCATGCCAGAGATCTTCCTCGGCAGGGCGATGAGCATGCTGATGTCTCCTGTGTACGGCAGCTGCACATGGGAAAGTTTACATCCTCATTATGAAGCTCAGCTGCTCTCTTTATCTGTCAGTGTGTCTGTAATACTGCCTATCTGTGTGTCATTGATTTAGATTCAGCTTGCGTGGTGTTTGGTTGAGCCTCAGTGTGAGGTCGCCCACCTGCAGGATGTCACAGTCCAGTTCATGGTCGGCAGCAGCCAGGAAGTTCCCTTTGTTGGACATCATCGGCACGCGGACATTTGTTTTTTCGTTAATGCGAAAGTTGCGGTAGTGAGTCGTCTCTTTGGGGAATTTCTGCTCCCACGTTCCTGTTTGTGTTCACACATAAGGTTAAAGTGACTGAGACTTTAACTCACCTGGTGTCATGGCACTGGAAAGGTAGAGAACAGATTGTGTGTGTGTGCGCTTTTACCTTTGAAGTACAGGTAGTTCAGCAGCATCAGGACCATGTTGGGGTCCACACTCTTCAGCGGCTCTCTGATCAGTCCTTTGGTCAGCTTCATTATGCGGCGGTTGGCCTTGGCCCGAAAGGCCGGATCCCTGAAATCCACCGACTGAGGCTCTGCAAAATAAAACGCCTTTGACTTTTTACGAAAGTCGTCGTTCACAGAGACGTTCTTCTTCACGAACAGATCGTTCACAGAGCGAAGCGTGTAGCCGAAGTTCCTCCTGAAGAGCCTGTGGGTCAGCTTCCTGAAGAGCTTGTGCACTGTTGTGTTGTCATAGTGATGGCTAGCGTTGACAAACTCGGCGAATCCCAGAGCATTGTAGATCTGGTCATGGGTTCCAGGCCCAGCTCCTAATGCCATCATCCCCATGGCGATGGAGATCCCAGCAGGTGCCAGCAGGATGTTGTCGCTCTGGTTGACGTCGTTGCGAAGGCTCCGGTAGAGGTTAAAGCCAAAGTGGGCGTTAACAATGTTGAGACGTCTGAGGCGAGACCGACCGTGGAACAGTCGCAGGAGTCTGGCCCGGCGGATCTTTGGGTCGGAGGGCTCGGCGAAGATGTCGATGTCCGGCGCCGGTGTGGCGATCTCGTCGATCTCATCGCCTTCACTGAAAACATCACAAGCGCGTCACAAAGCTGTCAATCATTCAGTTTGTTTTGGTGTGGAGTGGCTTCACAGACCTGCAGTTGGATCAGAACTCAGCATTTGTTATAGAGTCTTTATTATTTTTAGACTCCAACCTAAACTACAGAGGCATTTCCCCAAAAGTATTATTATCAAAGCTGAGACTCACTTGTAGTCGTCACTTCCCTCGGACAGGATCTTGTCAAAATCAATGTAATCTTCATCTTCATGGCCATCAAAGATCAGGTCGTTGGTGACGGTGTTTTCTTTGTGGAAGTCCAGAGGGATCTCCTCCATGTCGGCCGCCCCGCCCCGGCTCGACCCTGTGGGCTCTGGGGTCGCCTCAAAGTGAGAGTCCAGCTCTTTGATCCCAGCCTGGGCCGGGCCGAGGAGCAGACACGCTGCAGCGATCACTGTGACGAGCAACATCCTGACGGGAGAGCGGGGTGGAATCAGAGACACAGTGGAGCCGCTGAGCTCAATCATCCATCTCAGCAACACTGACTAGATTAGATTGATTTGTACTGTAATGTTTTGTAGAATTAAGTACATAGATTGGTTCTGGTTCCGATTTCAAATCTTTTCTGTTTCTCTTCCCTAGTGTGTGTGTGTGTGTGTGTGTGTGTGTGTGTGTGTGTGTGTGTGTGTGTGTGTGTGTGTGTGTGTGTGTGAGAGCTGTCTTACCTTTGCTGGTCACTCTGTGCTGTGTTGCCTCTGTGTTTGGGACTCAGAGCGAGGAGTTAAATTGCAAAAGTGAACTTTGATGCAGGCTCCTCCTGAACAAATAGACCAGATCAAACAGAACAAAAAGTGCTGTGACACTGAAATCTTTAACTCTTCACAATTCAGCTATCTGTCAACAATATTCAATGGGATCTATCTTTAAAAAGTTGCTGTAATCCCAAAATTCTTTATCAAACAGTATTCTGATCTTTATTTCACACCGAGCAGCTATAATGACCTTTAAAAGAATTCCATTTAACCTTTAGATCCCTTTAGAATCAAATGAGACAGGATCTGCTCCTTTGTTTCATGTAAGCTTGTGTTGTTTACATTGTTCGCCTTCTCGTCTTGTGTTTTCTCCACAGTTGACTAGACGGCTTCCGCCAATCAAAGAGGCTAAGCCCCGCCTCCAGAAGCTGTTCCGTGACTTCTGGTTGTACTCGGTGGTCATGGGGTTTGCGGTGGAAGGATCAGGTAAACAGTCTCTTTTTCTTGGCCATTTTCTAGTATGCAACAGGTTAGAAATGACAGGAAGTGGAGATTTAAAGGTGTAGTCCCCGATTTTAAAGTCAAATAAGAGAATTGACGATGCTTTCTGTCTCTCTCCTGCTCAGGGCTTTGGCCAAAGGAGTGGTATGAAGGTGTGTGTGAGATCGCCACCACCTCTCCTCTCCTCACCTTCCCCAGTGGAGAACCTCTTCGTTCCGAGCTTCAGTACAACTCTGCCCTGAAAAATGACACAGTCACACCGGTACACAACCCTGCCATCTTTGTTTTTCTCACATTCTGACTCTGGATGTTCTCAGAAAGCTCCATTCAAACACTCACACATGTTTTCACTCTCTGCCCTGCAGGGGGAGTTGGGCGAGCTGCGGTCAACCATCATCAATCTTCTCAACGTGGCCACCGAAGTCGCTGCCGTCATTAACAAACTGGACTTCGCCATGTCGACGTATCTGCTCTCAGTCTACAGATTAGAATACATGAGGTTGGCTGCACACCACTCATTACATCATCAGTGATTAATTAAACAATCCCCCTTAAAGCTTCATGTTGCTTCCTCCTCTGTGATGTTCTAGGATGCTGCGATCCAATGACCCTGACAGGTTCCAGGTCATGTTTCGATACTTTGAGGACAAAGCCATCCAGAAAGACAAATCAGGTGAGAGCTTTACTCTGAAATGGTCACCTGTCAGTTTGTCTTTGTTTTTAAAACGTGTGTTTAATCATCCTTTATTCTATCTTCTCAGGCATGATACAGTGCATTATTTGTGTTGGCGATAAGGTGTTTGATGTCTTCCTCCAAATGATGGCTGAGAAGGTACGTAGGTGTCCCTGCTATGGCCTGGTTTGGTTGTACAGATGTTTGCTCAGCTGGTTGACTTTGGCTTTTATTCTTCTTATTAGGCGACTAAAAATCTAAACATGTTTGTTGTCTTTTTAGCCAAAGACCAAAGAGCACGAGGAGGAGTTGGAGCGACATGCCCAATTCTTATTGATCAACTTCAATCACACCCACAAGAGGATTCGCAGGGTTGCAGATAAATACCTGTCCAGTTTGGCTGAGACGTGAGTATGAATTATACAGCCTTGATCCTGTCTTCTTTACACATGTATGTTCTATTTTTCATCTTCCTACATCTCCACCAGCTTCCCTCACCTGCTGTGGAGTGGTCGCGTGTTGAAGACCATGCTGGACATCCTGCAGACGCTCTCTCTGTCACTGAGTGCTGTAAGTGCCTGATAAATGGAGGTGCTAACTGCTCTGCAGTTGAAGATCACTGTCTTTCTAGAATTTGTACATGAATTGTAGAGAGGAGGGTGCTGGTTTAAATCCCTGTAAGGAGATTTGGAGCGATGGGGAATGTTTTGGAAGCTGCAGCGACCACACTGCCTGCTGTATCTTGTTTATCTTTATATTAGATAAAGTGAGACAGGCTTATGAGCATGTGTAATTTATTCTAGTCTAAACTGTAATCTGTCTACAAATTCCTCCCAGGACATCCACAAGGACCAGCCTTATTATGACATCCCAGACACTCCGTACAGGATCACTGTCCCCGACACGTACGAGGCCCGAGAGGTGAGTCTGGGCTGTGATTACATACATGACCACCAGAGGGAGCCACAGTATTTATTTTCACAAACAGAACTCGTAAGAAGAAAGCCATATTCATAGAAAACAAGAAAGAGTCCAGGAAAGATTTGACTTCATGTGACCCATTGGTACAAGGATAGATTTCATGTTTAACTCCTTAAAGATGTGTCAGACATGTTCTCCTCTCCCCTCAGAGCATAGTGAAGGACTTTGCTGCTCGCTGTGGTGAGATCCTCAAAGAAGCGATGAAATGGGCGCCGTCTGTTACAAAGTCCCACCTACAGGTCAGTGAGGGAAACCTGATGATCAACTTAACATTAGAGTGAATGGAACTGCAGCGGTGTGGGAGAAGACCAACCTGGGGAAACACAACTGTAGAGTGAGCTGTGATGAAATTCTAAATTATAATGTGCATCAATAATAGTAATCCCTCTCTCTTCCTCTCTCCCTCTCTCTTCCGGGCCCTCTCTCATGTCAGGAGTACCTGAACAAGCATCAGAACTGGGTGTCCGGGCTGTCCCAGCACACGGGCCTGGCCATGGCCACAGAGAGCATACTGCACTTTGCCGGCTACAACAGGCAGAGCACCACACTGGGCGTGAGTTGGCACGGCCACACAGCCGCACACTTCATACCTCTCTGCACACAAACTCTTTCTGACCACCACAGCGTTGTTGTCACCTAGATTGCAGAGACTATCCAACACCAGATTAAGGTAAGAGTAGGGCCGCAGTTAGATGGAAGAAGAATGAAACGACAGCGCCCAGATTAAAACCCTGAGACCAAATCACCGCAATCCTAACTACCAATATTATTAACCTGAAGGAAAATGATTTAAAGATTTGACAGTATGAACATGCACTTAATACCACTAAATAATGAATTATAAAATCTTTGGTTAGTTGTTTTTGAAATCAATCACAGTATCCATTGTTGCACCAAAGATTTAAGATCAATAGTTTTAGTAGTTTGTCTGTTTCCTAGTTGCATCCAGGACGTCCCTATTAACATCTGTCCACATTCACGTTTGTCCAACATTAAAAGGTTTTTAACACAACAACAAATGAGCCATTTAGTGGTTTACCTCGTATCCTTGGTAAACACCAGGAGTCCAGTCCTCTAGTTGCTTACAGCTCTGTATGTCCCTGTGTGTGTGTGTCCCTGTGTGTGTGTGTGTGTGTGTGTGTGCATGCATTCTGCTCTGTGTGACGTTGTTTTGCTTGCTATGCTTTGATTCTGTGATCTGTGCTTTGCCTCCTGCAGTATCCGTCTTTTCATTTGCTTCATTTGTTGCATTTTGTCTTCATTTAACTGCAACGAACTACCTGCCCGGTTGCTTGGCGCGTTTGTGGATGTGCTGGTTACCCGGTAACCGACTTGCAATGGACGGGTGGTTTGTTTGGCTGGTTGCCCATTTGGCTAACTGGTTATGATGGTGCTGTCCTCCACCCTAGGCCGCTTTCCCTCAGGTTGGTCTGATCAATGAATACAGCGAGACAGGCCTCAGACATGATTCCTCCCTCTGTTCACTCTCGTATGTTGCTACCCCAGCTTGTGACTCCGTAACCCTAAGAAGCCTCTAACCTGTGTTCTTCTTTAGTCCACCCAGCTGACAGAGAGACCAGCGTGTGTGAAGAAGGACTACTCCAACTTCATGGCATCCCTCAACTTGCGCAATCGCTACACCGGAGAGGTGAAGTCTGTTTTTGGATTTCATTCAGAATGGCGGGAAGGAACATGGATTCAGTACCGTCACATGTGTGTGTCGCATCTGTGACATCACTGTATATGTCTGTGTGACGTGTAGGTGGCCGGCATGATCCAGTTTGCAGAGGCGACCCACAGCCAATCAGATCTCAACAAGCTCATGATCCTGCAGATGACGGAGGCTTTAGACAAAAAAGACCCAGAGGCCTTCACCCAGATCATGTTCAAGATGGCCGCCCTCCTTATAAACACTAAAAGTGAGTACGCTTGCCTTTTTGAGCACGGATTGAAGTAAAAAGGCATTGTGGTCCTTATCTCTGTCTGTCTCTCCCTGCAGACTGTGATCCTCTGCTGCTGCACCACCTGTGCTGGTCTGTGCTGAAGATGTTCACAGAGCACGGCATGGAGACGGCCATCGCCTGCTGGGAGTGGCTCCTCGCCGCACACAATGGCGTGGAAGTGCCGGTGTGTAGTTTTACCACTTCTGATAGAATCACCTGATCTAGTAGTGAGGAGAGTTTGCGTCTTGCTGGCTAAATGCGTATTCTGCCTCTCTTGTCTAGTTCATGCGTGAGATGGCCGGGGCTTGGCAAATGGCGGTGGAGCTGAAGATGGGCTTGTTCTCAGAAGACAAAGTAGACGCCGGCCCGTTGGCGGTGTCAGAGGAGAGCCAGCCTGCACCCTGTCCTCCTGATGTCACGCCTCACTTCCTCTGGATAGAGGTCAGGAAACTGCTGCTTCTCCTTTCTACTGCTAATTTACTGTCTTGGTTTAAAAGTGTACTTCAGTCAGTTAGATGTGCCTAATTAAGTTAAGGCGAGATAAGTTAAGGCCTTTTGTCCACTTTTCCACAGTTTCTGGTGCAGAGGTTTGAGATCGCTAAGTACAGCAGTGCTGACCAGGTGGAGATCTTCACCGCCATTCTGCAGAGGTCTCTGTCCCTGAGTGTGGGAGGAGCCAAAAGTAGCCTGAACAGGCACGTCGCTGCCATAGGACCAAGATTCAGGTACAGCATCTGCTTATCTCCACCGGAGTGAGACTAACGGGGGGGGGGGGGGGGGAATGTCTCTATGTAAACCAATCTGTCCACTTCCTGCCTTCTTACAGACTGCTGACTCTGGGTCTGACTCTCCTGCATGCTGATGTCGTGACAAACGCCACCATCAGAAATGTGCTGCGAGAAAAGATCTATTCCACAGCTTTTGATTACTTCAGGTAATTCAGTTCATCTCCCATCTTCTTACCAGAGAAGAAATCTCTCTATATCTTTCTGAATCAAAGCTTTCTCTGCTCTTTCAGCTCTCTGTTGATGCCTCTCTCCTCTCTCCTCTCTCCTTCTGTAGCATCAATCCCAAATTTCCCACTCAGACGGAGAAGAGTCTGAGAGAAGACATCAGCATAATGATCAAGTTCTATGCCAGCCTGCTGTCGGATAAGAAGTATTTGGCTGCCAGCCAGCTGGTTCCCCCAGGTACAGCAAGGAACCAACATTCAGTATTTCAGCCCAGTCAGACTTATTATTTCGGTAAACACGGGCGTCTTGTTGTGTGTGTGTGTGTGTGTGTAGATCCTCAGGACATGTCTGTGAACAGTCTGTCAGTGGTTGTGGCTCAGGGGTGGATGAACACCGGCCCCTGGTCCTCTGGGATGTCCACCATATCCAAGAAATCAGGTTGAACATAAACCCGCTGCCAACACTTCTAAGTACATCATTCCAGAAGGAACCATTTTGGCTGATGCATTAATGTTGTGTTGTTTCAGGACTGTCGAAGAAAAGCAACAGAGGCTCTCAGCTGCACAAGTACTACATGAAACGCAGGACGCTCTTACTCGCCCTTCTGGTATTTTACCTTACGCAACACTTTCTATATTTCTGCTGTAGTATTGCTGTTCTGTTGTTTCATGTTTCATCATCCCCCTCTGCAGGCGAGTGAAATCGAGCGGCTGACAACGTGGTACAACCCGTTATCCACCCAGGAGCTCGCCATCTCCACAGAGCAGTCGGTGGAAACCAGCATCGCCAACTGGAGGTCCAAATACATCAGTCTGACGGAGAAACAGTGGAAGGACAACGTCAACCTGGCGTGGAGCATAGCGCCTTACCTCGCCCTGCAGCTGACCACCAGGTACAGGGTTTGTGTTTTAAGTCGAGTCAAACACATAACACACCCCAGGAGAAAAAGTCATTTCTTCTAAGTTGTCCAAGAAAGCAATTATTGTTTTTATAACGCTCATATTTCAAACCCATCCATGTCCTCTCAATCCATGAAGCAGGCCTGGGAACAGGAAGTAGAGATTGATGATTCCACAGAAATAGATAGAACACAAACAAAACACAGCAAACACGACTCTACTCAGTTTAAGATCAGTCATCGATTACGGTTTAAACCCTTTAAACTCCAGAACAGAAGGAGATAATCACACAGTCTTAGCTGAAGGTGCAGACATATTGGAAAGACATTACTGAGGAGTGAACTGTAACATCTGGTGCATCGATATAAATGGATCAGGTGATTGAACAGATGTACATGTGAGAGACTGTTCAATATCCCAACCTGTACATGCTGCCAGAGAAGGGGTCGGCAGGGATATTACACCAAATAAATATGGAACACACACTGAACGCTCCACTGTAGAGGCTCAACCGGACAAATGAGACGCTTACTTTGCCTTTATTGCCTTAACGTTCTAAGATCTGCTCCATTATTCAAGTTGATGAAGCCCGTACCGCCCTCATGGAGACGTAATGTTGTGTTTTTGTAAATGTGTATACGTCTGTGGATCGTTACGTAACCTCGCGGCTTTATTTACCTTTCAGATTTAAGAACACGGAGGCCATTGTGGCGGAGGTGACTCGCCTGGTGCGCATGGATCCGGCTGCGGTGTGCGACATCCCCGAGGCGGTCAAGGTGAGAGGCCTGTGTGTGTGTGTGTGTGTGTGTGTGTGTGTGAGGACCACCCGGAAGTGAAAGTGTTAAATTCGATTGGACACTTTTTCAGATAACAGATTCAGTGAAGTAATGAAACATAAACAAAGAAACGGTGCAGGCAGTGTGTGTGTTGGGGCCAAATTCTCCAAAACTCATCTCGTTTCATTGATTTGACTAAATTTCCTGACTTGTTTGTGTTTCAACAAGTAAACCTAAAGAGATGAAAACAGGCCTTGTCATTGTGACTTGAATAATAAAGATCTCTGTCTCCCTGCAGCTCTCTTTGGTCTTCCTCGTTAACTTCTACCTGACAGGACTCTTAATGAGGCTGTCTGAGGAGGAAGCAGGGGAGGCTTAGCATGCTCCTCCCCAAAGGCCGCCGCCCTTCAGCCCGTGATCCACTCTGACATGTCGTTGTTGTTTATCCCCGTCACTTTACTTACAGGGTTCCTCAGGGAGCTAGTTAACTCGGGGGGTCAAAACCTCGCGTGAGGTCGCTGTCACAATCGATCCTGGCTGAGCACAGATCCAAACGCTTCATAAGATGACTCATATCTCTCTGGATTTCTTCTTCTTCTTCTTCTTCTTCTGTTGTTTCTGTAGTTCTTGGTGACGTGGCACACCATCGATGCCGACTCTCCAGAGCTGAGTCATATCCTGTGCTGGGCCCCTGTTGACCCCCCAACTGGACTCTCCTACTTCTCCTCCATGTACCCTCCTCACCCCCTCACAGCACAGTATGGGGTCAAAGTGCTGCGCTCCTTTCCACCCGTACGTATACACACATACAGTATAAAGAGTGTTATGGGGTCGTGGCGGGGGGGGGGGGCGGAAGAAGCGGACATTTTGTGAATGCAACAGCGAGATCATAACAAAACTTTCCATTTTAATAAAGTGATCAATCGAGTGATCACTAACACATCTGAACCAAACACAGCAGATTTCATATGGCAGCAATCTGGGGTTAGACTGTGTGTGATTGTGCTCTGCTCTTCTTCCTCTTCTTCCCAGTAAAGCATCTTTCTTCCTCCCCTTCTGTTTTCCAGGATGCCATTTTGTTTTACATTCCTCAGATCGTCCAAGCACTCCGTTACGACAAGGTAACTGTGATCACAGTCGGGCGCAGAGCGTTTGAAAGGTCAGATGTCCTCAGATGAAGCATGTGTGATTGTGTGGTGTTGTGTGTGTTGCTGTAGATGGGCTACGTGAGAGAGTACATCCTGTGGGCCGCTCAGAAGTCTCAGCTCCTGGCTCACCAGTTCATCTGGAACATGAAGACCAACATATTCCTGGATGAGGAGGGAAACCAGAAAGACCGTGAGTTTGGCCCATGCTTGGTATCCTCATGCAACTATCACACACACACACACACAGGTGGATACAGCATCTTCTTTCTCTCTCTCTCAGCTGACATCGGTGAGCTGTTGGAGCAGATGGTGGAGGAGATCACCGGCTCGCTGTCTGGACCAGCTAAGGACTTCTACCAGAGAGAGTTCGACTTCTTCAACAAGATCACCAACGTGTCTGCCCTCATCAAGTATGAACACACTTCACATAAAGCAACCATACTGCCAGTTAGCTTAGCACCTTTAGGCCATCATTTCCCTTTGAAACAAGTGCAACCTTTGAGTAAACTAAAACCTCTAAACCTCTAAAGAGTATCTATTTAGCAGCAAGTCAGCATTTCTAAGAAGTCGTGTGTGTGTGTGCTCTGTAATGCTGATTCAAAAGGTTTACATGACCGGCATCAAAGGTTTCTGACAACCCACATAGAATGAAAGCACAAAGTGTGTGTGTGTGTGTGTGTGTGTGTGTGTGTGTGTGTGTGTGTGTGTGTGTGTGTGTGTGTGTGTGTGTGTGTGTGTGTGTGTGTGTGTGTGTGTGTGTGTGTGTGTGTGTGTGTGTGTGTGTGTGTGTGTGTGTGTGTGTGTGTGCGTGCGTCCAACAAAAAGGAGAATTAAAATTTGACCCAATTGCCACAAAATGCTCCATGCTGTCATTTGCTTCCATTCCCAGCAGAAAGTTCCTGGCTTATCAGGCTCAGGCCACTGTCTTAGGCAATAATAACTCCAGTGATAATGTCAGTAATGTGCTGCTCTATTCTGGTGAAACTCAGATTCCCGTGACTGACGGCTGAAACAATGCTTTCCCTGCGTGTGGAGAGTCTTGTGATCTCCACTCTGGCCTCTTCTTTGTATCGGCTTGTGATTCTCCGCGCACATAAGCTCATTAAACCATCCTCAGAAGACGACTCCAGTCACAGATCTGGTAGAGAGATTGTGTTAATGTGCCGTTAAAGAAGAGTCTCTGCTCGCAAACCAAGCGCACAATAAACAAAGGCGGGTAAATGTTCAGTGTGATGGAGAACAAAAGGATCACGAGCCAGGTTTCATCGCACGCCCGTCTGGGAAAAGAAAGGAGAGGAAATGTGTGAAAGATGGGGATTCGTTCTGTATTTAGACTTGCATTCCTGAAATCCATGCAAAACCACATCTTTGTTCCCTTCTGATTGTCCTGCCAAGTCACAATTTCATAGAATTATAAAGGGACAAACAGAAAGAGAACAAGAAGCCCTAAACTCAGATGTGGATCCTGGTCAGAGGCCTGAAAGTAGCAGAACAGAACAACTTTTTCTGTGACTAAGCAAGCAAACATAATGAATAACAGAGGCCTCACAGGTCATCAAGGTGTTTATGAAGTGATAATCCTCCCCCCCCTGAGTCAGGATATTTACTTTCTTCCTCTGACTCACATCTCCAGTGGTTTAGTCCCCGAATCCCTTTGTTGTTCATTTATTTGGCCGTTTGGTTTCTCTCACGTCGCTCCGATTAGTCTGGGAGACATGAGACGTCCTGTTGCGTCTCCTCTCCCTGAGTGCCCGTCCACCTGTGTGTGTTTGCTGTGCTGCTGATGAGCGAGCCTGTGACAGGTCCGGTGTGTGTCGGGGCCTTACAGGGAGTTCAGTCAGCCGGTTAAGGGGGAGGAAATTCCCCTCCTGCCTCATTAGGATACTAATTGCAACTATCAGAGGACACGCGTCCTTAAACAAAGCTCCCGTCCCTTCTCCCCCCTCTCTCTCTCTCTCTCTCTCTCTCTCTCTCCCCCCCAGCGACTCCCCTCTGTGAATAACAACAGAGCCCAACTGTCACTTGTGGTCTGGAATCATTGGGTGACATACCCATGCAGGCCGCGCTGGGGAAACAGGGAGAGAAGAGAAGCGAGGGTGAAACCTTTCTGTTATCAATCTGTTTGTTCTTCTTCATCAGGCCGTATCCCAAAGGTGAGGAGAGGAAGAGGGCCTGCCTGCAAGCCATGTCAGAGATCAAAGTCCAGCCGGGATGCTATCTGCCCAGTAACCCTGAGGCCGTAGTTCTGGATATAGACTACAAATCTGGAACCCCCATGCAGAGGTCAGCACTCTTCTGTTCCCACAAATCACAGATAATAATAATAATAATAATAATAATAAGAGTGATCTCTCTGAAGGTTTGAATCCGTCTGTGTCTCTGTTCAGTGCTGCTAAAGCTCCGTACCTGGCCAAGTTCAAGGTGAAGAGGTGTGGAGTCATGGAGCTGGAAAAAGAAGGTAACAGCCACGATGAAGGCACACACACACACACACTGACCGAGCTCTTACAACTGCATGCCTGCTAACGGTGTGATGTGATTCTTCCTCTCAGGTATGCGGTGCCGCTCCGATTCTCTGGACGAGGCAAAAAGCGAAGAGGAGGCCAAGAGGATCTGCTGGCAGGCGGCCATCTTTAAAGTGGGAGACGACTGCAGACAGGTGTGGCTTCATAAGATGTCTCAGAGCTTTTGTTGTCTAATCTGATCTCTGCATCTTCACTCAAACCACCTGACTCTTCCTCTGGCCTTCTTTATTGTTCTTCATATTTTCATAAACTTATTCCATTTCCTCCTTTCTGATCCCAGGACATGCTGGCCCTTCAGATCATCAGCCTGTTTAAGAACATCTTCCAGCTGGTGGGCCTGGACCTCTACGTCTTCCCCTACAGAGTGGTGGCCACAGCTCCAGGAGTACGTTCCTACAGAGGCCACGCCTACCTGCTGCCTTTACTTCCTTATACAAGCTATCATACATCCAAAACACATTTTCCTCTGAAGATGACCTCCCCTCTTCATCATGTCCCTCCACAGTGCGGCGTGATCGAGTGCATCCCAGACTGTAAGTCACGTGACCAGCTGGGGAGGCAGACGGACTTCGGCATGTACGACTACTTCAGGAACCAGTATGGAGATGAATCCACTTTAGCCTTCCAGAAGGTAAAGGCCTCAATCCCTCTTCATCGTCAGGCCGTTTCATCGTTCATCATTTTGAGACAAATGTGTGTGATACTGGTGATTAGCTGGTGTGTGTGTCTCATCGCTGACTGGCTCTCCTCCTGGCAGGCGCGGTACAACTTCATCCGCAGCATGGCAGCATACAGCCTGCTGCTCTTCCTGCTGCAGATTAAAGATCGACACAACGGAAACATCATGCTGGACAGCCAGGGCCACATCATCCACATCGGTGTGTGTGTGTGTGTGTGTGTGTGTGTGTGTGTGTGTGTGTGTGTGTGTGTGTGTGTGTGTGTGTGTGTGTGTGTGTGTGTGTGTGTGTGTGTGTGTGTGTGTGTGTGTGTGTGTGTGTGTGTGTGTGTGTGTGTGTGTGTGTGTGTGTGTGTGTGTGTGTGTGTGTTTCAGTTTGTAAACTACATTATTAGTTTTTATAATTTCTTTCAATGCATCAAATGGTGATTTCAAGACTGTCTGTGTGTGTGTGTGTGTGTGTGTGTGTGTGTGTGTGTGTGCCACCAGACTTTGGGTTCATGTTTGAGAGTTCCCCTGGGAGGAACCTGGGCTGGGAGCCGGACATCAAGCTGTCTGATGAGATGGTGATGATCATGGGGGGCAAGATGGAGGCGACGCCTTTCAAGTGGTTCATGGAAATGTGTGTGAGGGGTTACCTGGCTGTCAGGTGAGTCACACACACACGGAAATGATCTGTCAGTGTTCACGCCGCAGTTAGGACGTCTTTATTTAGACGTGTTCCTCTGATTTAGGCCGTACATGGACGGAGTGGTCTCCTTGGTGAACCTCATGCTGGACACTGGCCTGCCCTGCTTCAGAGGACAGACCATCAAACTGCTCAAGTGAGTCACGTGTGTGTGTGTGTGTGTGTGTGTGTGTGTGTGTGTGTGTGTGTGTGTGTGTGTGTGTGTGTGTGTGTGTGTGTGTGTGTGTGTGTGTGTGTGTGTGTGTGTGTGTGTGTGTGTGTGTGTTTCCAGATTGCTCATTCTCACTCCTCTCTAGGCAACGATTCAACCCGAGCATGAGTGAGAAGGAGGCAGCCGCCTTCATCATCAAAGTGATCCAGAACTGCTTCCTCAGCAACAGGTAAGACTCAGAGTCAGAGTCACACTCAGAGTCAAACAGATTGCGTCTAACTTCACCTTCTCACTTCCTGTGTCTCTCTTCTTGATTTACAGGAGTAGAACCTATGACATCCTCCAGTATTACCAAAACCAGATCCCGTACTGAGCATCTGTGCCGAAGCATGCCTTTCTATTGGCTGGTACACTGTGCGTGCGTGCGTGTGTGTGTGTGTGTGTGTGGGTGTTCAGCGTTGGACATTGTGGCGCATTATTACTGCTGATTGTTGGCTGTTGTCTCTTGTGTTTGCTTTCGCCTCGCGTTTCACTTTCAGTCTTATTTCTCTCCGGGTATTGATTTACTATTCCTATATTTATTCTGTTGAAATCAATGTTTTTATTCTTGTTCATGTTACTGTTCTATTGCACTCGCATCTCGACTTCTGTGCACTCTTAAAAAAATCTGCACGTTCCGTCATTCTACTTTGTGCCAATGAGAAATGATTTGTCCTTTTTGTGAATGTGGATTTCAAAAAGCTGTAACTTTATCTGGGTTTGGAAAATGTACCGTGTGTTTTAAAAACTTTGATTTGGAAACTTGAAGTAGCAGATGTGCTGTGACGTGGTTCCAGTTTGACCAGGGTGGCCTATGCTGTCTTCTTGTACTGTACATCTGTGCTTCTCTTTCTAATGGACCAGTCAGAGTTGATTGACAGGCGGCCTGGTCCTTCTCCGCCTGTATTTCTCACTGTACAGACACAGGCTGCGCTGTTTTCTGCCTTCATATTTGCAGTTACCACGGGCGATCCGGTGCTCACAAACCGAGAGACGCTCGGGCTGAGTTTTCTATATTTTGCATTGGCAAAGGGAGGGTGGGGGGGTGTAAGGCGCCTAGCAACCATGGATACGTATAAGGCACAGATTTGAGTGACAAGCAGGGGCATGACGTCAAGTGTTAACTACCGTGTAGTCTGTGTGCAATGTAGCTTGTAGTGAAAGTTACTGGAGTATTCCAAAGTACTGTGCCCGCGTCCGTACGGTTTGCCTTTATGTAACGTTACTGATTGTAAAGAATTTGCCTCTTTGTACATTTATACCCATAATCCATTTTCTGTCTCTTTTTCTATCTTCACGCCTTTTGAATGAGAATGCACAGTCTATGAAATCAAATAAAGATATATTACGTAAATAAATGAGTCATGGTGCGCCTCGTTTTTTATTGACGAGGGGTGTGTGTTGGATAAGGAAAGAGCGAGAGTTCTAAACTTTCTCACACAGCCTCCAGAGGGCAGGAGGATCTGTTGTTGTGAGTAAGGAGTATATTTAAATTTTGTTGAAATTTTTAAAAAACCCTTATCAAATTTTACACTTTTTTTGGACGACTCATATCTTGGCCTCAGAAAGACATAAAATATAAAAAAAAAGTCTTACACAACATCCACATGGCACTAGTGTCCATTGGTGTGGGTTTGGAGCCGGTTGGACAATTTTGACCAAATTTAAATTGTTTTTGAAGACACGGAAAAGAAGCCGCTAGACAGCTTAAATTTCGCACACAGCCTCCTTTGGGCATGAAGTGTGAGTTTGGAGCAAGTTTAAACCTTGGTCAAAGGTTTCAAAAAACGAAAGGGGGTTACACTCAAAAACATCTGAGATGAAATGAGCAAAATAACACGACTGAACCATAGATTTAATTCTCCACCGGTGGAATACTTTATGTATTAGAACCACTGCAATGGTAATTAGTATAGTCCATAAATAGTGGACTTGAAATCAAGATGCATTTGTTTGTGAATGTAAAGTGGGTAAATGTAGTTTAATGTTGAGAATTAAAGGAAACGTTGGGTTATTGACAAGCAGCAACGAAGAAGCGTCCACATAGTGTATGTCCACCAGAGGGCAGCACAGAGGCAGATTACATGGATCTACAACTTCTGACTCATTCGGTCAAGATGATTCATGAGTATATACAATGATTCACTGTCATGAATCTGCATTATATTAAAATGTGTTTACATACACCGTGGCTTTAGAATGCCTCTTGCAATCAGATACTTAACTAACAACCAACAACAGCCTCAAATACAACAACAGCTCACACACATTTATACAACCTCAACTGAACATTATTAGCTCTTGCAGTGATGTAACTCCTTGAAGCCTTTATGCCTGTTTAACTAAGATTACAGACAGATAAACTGAGGCAGTGGACCCAGACTTGTAAGTCATCTACTAGAAAATAGTTCAACACTGTAAAATTAGATTTGTAGGCATTCTATATTGTTTCATTTCCCCCCCCTTCTATTAAATTCAATCCTCTCAGATTTCCCTTACATGGATAAATTATTTATTCAGCTGTAGAATGAGTAACTTTAATGCAGTATCCATGTGTGTGTTTATGTGAGATGGACTGTTGGGTGGATCAGCAGGCCAAAGCCCCGAGGACACAGGGAAAGAGCTAAAGACGGCTGGAGTCAACACGCTGGAGGCCTAAACCTGTGAGTATGAAGAGGAGCGAGAAACACACACACAAGTCTCATGATAGCACGCCTTCGCTTTGCACACACACTCACACGCACACCCGTGGCTCTGGTTATATAATTGTACAGATTTGGTCTTTTAAAAAAGATGAAGTGGGTAGCTGTTAATACATGGATTCACAATGCTACATTTGGTGAATATTTCATTGCATACAGATGTCCAGAGGGGGAAACACCTTGATCTATTTTTGATGAGACCAGATCACTCAGTCATGGCTACTCCCCGTGGTCCAGCAGGGCTTCTGATCAGATCCCCGATAGGCCCACGCACAGTTTCAAATGTAGAAATGTGTCCGTACAGATAGAAAAGCAGCTCCGGCTCTACTTTGTGAATGAAGTGACAAATCCAACTTCAAAGCTCTGATCGGCTCCTGTGTCTGTTGGTTGATCCATCACAAACTCGGTCAGTGCTCAGGTGCAGCAGCTTTATCTGGACGAGGTCTCTGAACACAAACAACAACAACGCACATCATAATCATGTGGGTGAAGACCATGGTGACATAATGCAAGTGACTATCTTGTGTGTGTGTGTGGCACAGACAGAATAAGGCAGAAACCTGTGAGCGTACCCAACAGTGTGCTTTACGATTTGATAACAGATGACAGATTTGAATTAATATGCAACGTAATAAAACAATGCGACAGCGATGCTAAAGCCTGGTTGTTGTCATGGATATCGTAGTAAAATAACCAGCCTGTGTGTAGTGCCGTGTGGGCTGATGTGGGGAGGTGTGTGTGGCTGCTGTTGGGTGGTGTTTGCTTGAGTGCGGGTGGTGGTTTGGGATTGAAACATGAAAGTGCTCACATGTGGCTGCTGGAAATGGCGGCTGACAAAGTTGAGCTATTATTGCTGCATTGTCAGCGCATGTGAGCGATCACCCACTGAAGTGTTTCTCTTTGCATTAGCTCGTGTATGAGTCCTTTAATTGGGTGAATCCACCTTATCTATGAAGTGAAACCCCTCTCTGTGCATAACCCAACACACACTGCGTCTCCATAGCTCCTTTTCTCATCACATGCGTTGCAATTGCTGTGCGTCTTGTGACACATTCTTGCTTGTGAACTGGAGCGGCGGCGGCGCACTGTGCCAGCCATGTGCTGCGCAATAATTAACTCCTCTCCGGGCCGTTCTAGCCATTAAAGCTGTGAGCAGTGAAGTCGTGGAGAAAGGCTTATTTGTCCATGGGCTTGTGCAGACAGTCAGGCCTATTGATGAGACGCTGGAGCTAATCAGGAATAGAGGCTGCTGTGCCCTGAATAGCAGCGTTGATGTGTTTTTTTGTGGCAGACGGAGTGGGGGGGGGGGGGGGGGGGGGGGAAGCAGTGGCACACAAACGTCCGGCTGTGTCCCCCCCCCCCCTTGGTCACCGCTGCCATAGTTAGAGCGGTTTATTTTCACATGGAATAAATCTGAGCAGTGGCTTTGCAGCGCTGCACTCTGGGGCTGAGCTGTGTGAGGTTTCCTACTTCAGAGCTGCGCTGACGTTTGTAATGGAGCCACAACTAATAGTGTCACTCAGAGTATAGAGACATACATCAGCTGTTTCAGACTCTCTCTCTCTCTCTCTCTGTGTGTGTGTGTGTGTGTGTGTGTGTGTCTGCCTGCCCCTCTCCATCCCTGCATGCATGTTTAACAGCCACAGTGATTTGTGTGCATGTAAAGTCATGACTGTCACTATAAATAACATCTGCAGAACATCTGGGGGAAATCTATAGATCTATGATATTTATGTACCAGTATTAACGCAGTGGAAGGATCAATCATGAATGAAGGAATCTGATCTTTATAAGATAATAATCTGTTATTACTGCCTGAATGCCTTTTATAACTGTAAGTGTTTGTAAGTGATAAAAGCCCACAGTGTGTTTATGAACCATCTTATTGGTTGCTGAGCGCTGGATAAAGTGTGTAACTGTCCCTTTAAATGATGACATTTGGTTGGGCAGCAGTGGCTCAACCTTTCCTCTCCACTGTTGATCTGTTGTGCTATCTGACGCCCTGATGACTTAAGGGAGGGGCGGGTGTCACAGGCTCAACTAACAGACACACACACACACTGTTTACCTGCCAGCTAAAGGCCACCGGGTAACAAACACAAATACACGCACAAGTGCAGGTGAACACACACAGGACTCGCACACACACAGTCTTCCTCTCCTGACAGCCACACTAAAAGCTTTCAATAGGGGAATCTCACTGTATGCAAGACAATATGCTGTATTAGCATCACAAATCTGTTCCAAAGCTCCATTATGGGCAAAACACACACTCCAACACTCCAAGGGCTCGTCAGGGTACATATAGGAGTCCCTCTCTCTCTCTCTCTCTCTCTCTCTCTCTCTCTCTCTCTCTCTCTCCTTCTCCCTCTCTCTCTCTCTCTCTCTCTCTCTCTCTCTCTCTCTCTCTCTCTCTCTCTCTCTCCCTCCCTCTCTCTCTCTCTTTGTGCCCACGTGTTATACACTATTGGTCTGGGCGGCTGAATGGGCCCCTGTGTTCGCCCTCTCCTTATCGTGTGACCTTTGATCTGTTTGGACAGCGTGACCGGCAAAGTCTGCAGGCAGAAGAGGGCAAGGAGACACACACACACACGCACACGCGCACACACACACACACACACACACACACAAGTCAAGACAGAACAACACGGAAATACACAAAAAAAATACATTTGTGGCCCTAAGCAGGATTGTGAATGACGTCGTAAATCTCTTTTACAGTCTGCAGACTGAAGGGAAACGTCTTATAGGACACACACATTATAGCGTGGTGTGAACTATCAGCCCATTAAACATACACAACGCAACAACGCAATAATCTGGCAATATTACTCAACTGGAAGAACAAAAACTGACTTCTAACTCTCAGATTGAGGGAGGGAGGCAGCTTCCTGTCTCCTGATGCTCCATTACTGTGCCACTGTGCTGCTTACCTGCCTAACTGACCCACATGGTTCACAGGTGTCCTATAAATCCATCACCACTCTGCACCCTGCTCACCTACCAGTCCACTATTACTGCTTCCTACAAAGGGAATCTAATAGATAATGGATTTCTAGATAAACTTTATAACCACTTATGCTGCCTCACTGTGTTCATATCATTTATTGTGCGGATCATATTGGATTTTACAGTGATGGCCGGTGAGATAAGGGATTTTCAAATAATCTGTCAATCCCAGTTAGTTAGAGATTAGATCACTTGAAAGCCCATTTTTGTTGTTTGTTTGCTAATTTATCTAATCATACACTAACTATGACCTTTCACCTTTTCTTGAGTTTTCCCCCTTTAATCGCTGTTATGTGTAAAGTTGAGTTTTATGAATTTTGTGTTTTCTTTATATATCATCATCGCAATTTCACAATAAATATTTAATTTGATCCCAAAACAAGAACGATGTGGGCAGAATTTAATAGATCAATCGGCCAATCTAACACACAACTATGAACACACAGCTGTAGGAGTGTAGTTCTCTCATCGCTCCCTGTAAGGAGTTGGGCTGATGGCGTGCAGTACCGTATTTTTCCAGTAGGGGTCTGAAGCAGCAGCAAACTACAGAAACATCAGCGCACAAACCCCAAATTCAAAAAGCTCCATATGAAACGGTCAGACCTTCTCCAAAACATTTTCTTCAGGCTCACTCGCTCTCGTTTTCATTCAATTTTTGCTTTTAAACTAAACTAAACCAAGAAAAGGTGGAAAAAAGCCTAGAAATGTTCTTCTTCTAAATCCCACTCCTGTCCTCTCCTCAGCTGAATCAAACTAATGAAGCACTTATCCATGGCAACCAAACAACAACAACGACGAAGAAGAAGAAGAAAAAAACCTCTGCCACTCTCTTAACCGCCATCACCGCTGTTGCCACGGAGACCCATTCAGATGCCCGGTGGTGACCTATGACCCGAGGGGAGGCTGGTGAATGTAGCTGAAAGGGGCGGCTAGGCCGGGGCATCTGGGGTATCATCTGGCGCCTAACAAAGCCCCTCGCCAGCTGGGGAGGAGGGCAAGAGAGGGAGAGAGAGAGAGAGGGGCACAGAGGAGAGGAGAGGGGAGCGAAGAAAAAGAGAGAGAGAGAGAGAGAGGGAGCACCCTTTTCTTCTTGCCCTCTTCAGAGAGAGTGGCCATTGACACTGTGCATCTCATTAAAAATCTGTGCTCTGCCCCCCTCCCTCCTCCTCTCTCGCCCCCTCTCTCTCCCCCCACACAGCGCCTGGGCAGCTGCCTGTCCTGCTCCAGCCATTCAAGCTCAAGTGCAGAGAGAGAGAGAGAGAGAGAGAGAGAGAGAGAGAGAGAGAGAGTGGGATAAGTGGCCTTGGACATATGCCACCACCACTGGGGCCGAGGAGGAGGCTGCAGTATGAAAGACATCTCTGTGCTGCCGTCTTTGAAAATCTCTCTTTTGTACTTTTGCAGGTAAAACGTGACACAGATGCGTGTGTGTGTGTGTGTGTGTGTGTGTGTGCACATGTACGAATCCAGGGAGGCTTTTCTTCTTATTGAGCACCATCCATAACCATCTTGAGTTCTTTTTAAGTACAGTAGTAAACAAACAGCCATGGTTTGTCGTAGAAAAGTATTCAGCCTATTTAGCATTTGGAGTTTGAAAACGTAAACGAAAAAACCATTAATCAAGACAGATCACTGCACTACAATCCAGAAACTGACCCTCCATTCTCAACCCTCACGCTCAGTAAGCAACAAATAATGCTGAACAGTGGAGCAACGTCAAAGGCATGGTTTGTTGTTTACATCCAACGTGTGCAGTCTTGTTCCAAAGGTTTAGATCCTAGAATGAGCTGAGTGAAGAAAAGACAATACTTTGATTATCAATACTTGAGAGTCTAACGTGTGTGTCTTGTGTTCTTAGCGGCCCTCCTGTCCCCCCTGTGAATGGCAGCACATCCATTTTGTTTTGATGTCTTCTTTTTGTGTCTTTAAGTGAGAGGAGCGACTGAGATGGAGAGCGATGTGTTGTCACCACGGCGCCAGATCTGGCCCCATGCGTGTGTAGACGGACAGCGGGATAAAACATGCAAACAGCTGCCGGGTGGCAACACGGGTAATCACAGACCGCAAACAATGGAACACACACCCCACAGCCCCCCAGGACCCCTCTGGTGTGGCTGTGCCCCTGAAGGACATTGTGGATGTGCACAGGGCTCTCTGAGGGTCATGGTCATGCAACGTGTGTGTGCGTGTGTGTGTATAAAGCCAAGTGAGCACAGCGGGACTGCTGTCAAAACAGAAAATCTGCCATGGGGTGCTAAAGGTGGGGGATCTGTAATAAGGGAGGGGGAAATGACTAATATGAAGGGCGGGGCCTGAAGCGGAGGGGGCGTTATGCTGATGAGCTGGAGCTCTGCAGGTGCCGCTGAGTGCAGCAGGAGCTCAGGCTTAATTAATGACACCACAACACTCCAACTCCTGATTTGCACAAACCAAACCCGGTTTAATAAGCACGTGCGTCTGCGTCCGTCTGCAGGAATCAGCCTCATTGGGTGGACTTTGGATTCCTAAGTTGAAGCGTACGCAGGGCGAGCACGCGTTCCCCTGCTCCTCCTCCTCTGTCATCTCCTCTGATGAATGGGCCTTTGCATGTGGATTTTAATTACTGCTCCGTCGAGGTGGGAATTGGCCATGCATTAAATTGGAATGAGACACATTTTCCCCTCAGCAGGGGAGGGAGGAGAATAGAGTGTTAGAGAAATCGGTTACTGTATATTAATTGAACCCTGTCCAGTGCCACAAAGTTCTGGCATAACTGTGCAAGGCAAACAGGAAGGGGGAGGGGGGGAGGAGAAGGAAGAGGAGGAGGAAGGAGCCTTTTAAATGAGCAAATCAAGGCAGTGGAGCTACAGAGGTTTAATTGGGTGGTGGTGTTATAGAGTTGATATCATGTCAGACAGAGACGGTGTTCCTTCTCTGGAAGTCATATCAGAAATGTGAGCTATTTTGTGAGAAATGCAATTCTTTAGTAACGGTGGCGCCGCAGCTTTGGATGGTAGAAATGCATTTAACCCGTGTGGGAGGATCACTGCAGGGCTCCCAGCACGATTACAAAAAGGGCAGAGGCAGTCTGTGTCCTCAACCTCTGATTAAAAAGGCCATTATAGAGGTCAAACTCAATTTTACACTCTGCATGTGCAGCTCAGCATCACAGAAAATGGAGCTGTGAGTCCATTCACACACGCACGGAGGGAGGAGAAGTGCAGTGGACCCGCGAGTGGCCGATCGTTTCTCTAGTTTCGGAAAAGAGAAATGAGGTCAATCTTGCTTGTCTTTGTCTCAAGTGGCAAATAAAGACCCTGCAGTTTAGGGGAGACAGCAGATGAACAAATCTTCAGCTCAGGCTACAATCAAAGTTTAAAGTGGGTCGACTTTGAGAACCTAAAGGTGGAACACAATGGACCCAGCCTGGATGTGATGTGGTAGCTCACGTTCTGAACATTGCGCCCTGTTACCTGGACTTTACTAAGCTGGATGTCCTCAAATGGGGACACACAACAAGCTACAACTATCAAATCACTTAGACAAACGTGATCAGAAGCAGGGTTAGAGGTGGAGGTGTGTGTGTCTTTGTCTCTGAACACAAGGCAGATCTTTGTTTCATCTTTCTTTCTCCACACAGCAGCCTGATGAAGTGCCTTGCTGAGCGCGCTGTGGATACTCAATACAAACCTGAAGATTAAGATCGAATTTGGCAGCTTGCTGTGAGCAGAGAGTCCCCGCCGTCTCCATGGTGTGTGTGTGTGTCGCTTCACTGTTGTGGATCTGAACCTAAAATACAGGCGTGTTTACATGAAAATACAGCCAGGTTGATGTGTTTGTGTTGTGATGACCGTCTGCAGAGCGTTTGTTTAGTAAATGAGCTGCATTACTCTCAGTATGTAGAGTAATGAACCACGTCTAAGAATAGTATAGACATGGCTCGGCTGCTATTATTGACAGAAGATGACTTCAGACTGAACACGACTCCAGTCAATGAGACATCAGGAGTGTGAAACCTAATATGATGCCATCACAGGCTGAGTGTTTGGAGTGTGTATCCCCTGCTGCAGTGTTTGCATTTACAACAGTTTTAACGCGGCTCTGAAGTAGCTGAACCAAGATAGAGATGAGTGTAAAAACTCAACAACGCTCGCATTCTCTGTCAATTATTCACCGTGCGTTGATAAGCAGATGACCTGATGCGCCTGCTGATCAGACGCTGTGATTCAGGCTCTCAGCTGTTTTTTAGGAGATCCCTGTGGTGTTGGAGGTGAGGGTGCCTGGCTGACGGGTAAATGGAGCCATCACATGATCCGGCTGGATGTCAAAGGGGTCAACACGCGGCCGTCTGTGGTCAGCTGACAGCCCCGGCCCAACAATTGATAAGGAGGCAGACGGGCAAAGGACAGGAGAAGCGTGACCTGACAAACAAACACGTGACCTCTCCAAGGATCTCTGCCTGTGTGTGTCCTTGTTAGTCACTGTTTCCTCTCAGGCCCTCCACATGCCACCCACCTTCAAAGTGTTTTACATCCATCACATGACCTCTGTTATGAGCTTTCAGACTCAATCATTGATTAGAGACGTTAGAGAGTCCAAGTGCTTCTCTAAAAATCTCCAAGTAGAAACAGAAAACAGCTCTTTGGTGTTCTAACAATGGAACGTCCTTCTGAATTCGTTGAACTCTTCCTCACTGCCTCAGACGTTGACTCACCTAGTAACCTAGTAGTAGTGTCACTGCTGTGCTGAGACATTTCACCTCTAGCAACAAAATTCTATGAGATTTTCCAAAAGTTCTGGATAAATGTGAGGCAAAAGTCCAAAAACTTTGTACAAGATATTTACAACAAGAGGGATTTCTTCTTAAAAGCAGGTTTAAATGAGTTCAAATGTCCTTTCATACACTTATTTCTGATGTATTTGGCCTCTCTGGAAAATTTGGGAGGGAATCAAAACATAGTTCTGTAGCAGATCTCCTCCTCCTCCTCCTCCTCCTCCTCCTCTTCCTCCTCCTCCTGGTTTCCCTGTTTCCTTCCCCTCCCTCATCCCGCCTCTCCTCTGCAGTCTAATGGAGTGTTGGCAGTGAGCCAAGGGAAGCCTTGCTTGGTAGGTCTTCCCTCCTTGGCAGAGCTCCCAGTGTGTGTGTCACTGTGTGTGAGTGTGTGTTTGTTTGTGTGGGGCACAGAGCTCTCTCATAATCACTGCCATTCAGCACCTCGCCAGAGTGTGTCCGTGTTTACACGAGAGGGGTCAGGGAGCAGGCAACAACTCTCCCTCTTTCACTCCTTCAAACATCAGACACACGCACGCATGCACGCACACACACACACACACACACACACACACACACACTCACACACACACACACGCTCACACACACATACACACACACGCATGCACACACACAACACACACGCGCACACACACGCCCATGCACACACACACACACACACACACACACACACACACACACAGAGGTCAAGGTGTTTAGCAGCAAGAAATTAGCAGTATACAACAAGTTTATGTTATTAATAGACAAAATGTTTTTGAGTGAAAACAAACTGTTCCTCATTTCTGTAAGAGCCCAAACATTTATATGGAGAACATTATTATCATGAATCAAACAAACCCTAAGTATTTACTTTAATCTGTGTTCAGTCTTACACAGTCATTCTCTGAACGATGTCCCTTTTCTGGAGCTTATTTTCCCCCTGTCTCTCTGTCAGATGATCCAACTTTCAACTCTCAGCTCAACAATAAATCCTTCATAAGATGGAAACTTTAGCAGGGAGCTCAATAAAGCGACGGTGCCAGAGTGTTGTAATGAGACATGTAGACTAGCAGGATGCAGGCGGGTGACCTGTGCTGCAGGTTTGCTCCGCTCACGTCAGCAGCGTTTGTAGGGGGTTGATTCAGCGCAGTAAAGATTCCCCTGGCACAGAGGAATGCGGCTCGTTCTCTCTTTCGTTCCTTCTGTCTGTTTTCTTTACCTCTCTGTAATCTGTTATGCTTTTTCCCCTCTCTAATAGCTACCCTCTGCACCGCTCCCTCAGGGCCCAGGGGCCATTCCCTTTATATTTGCATGTTAGCAGTGGGTGTGTGAGCAGTTGAACTGTCTGTTTGAATCTCAAATAGCCCAGGGATACACCAGCCATCAGTGCATCGCCATCCTGCCTCTTGGACAACAAAAATGATGAGATAGCTTCAACTGTGAGGCCTTTGGGGCTGTCCAAACACAATTAACATTCTACCACTTCAATATTCATCATCCTGCAACTGACTATAGTTTCATGTTCTCTATTGGCACATCTACTGTACTGTAGCAGCGTGTTTGTGTGTGGCTGGTTGCAAGTGTGTCTGTGTACATGTTAGAAATAGAAAGAGAAAAAAAAAGGAATGGAGAGGCCCGGTGTTGCAGGTATAAATAGAAACAGACAGCGTTGTGTAGGCACAGGGCAGCATAAAGGTGGCCCCTCCTCGTGCACAGGCCCTATTACACCAGTATGTTTTACTCCACCAGATTGCCATGGCAACTAGCCAGCAGCCTTGCATGATAAGGAGTAGGATGTCCCAGAGCAGGGGGAGAGACGGAGGAAAGTGGAGGTGTGGTGAATAGGAGGAATAAATAGGAGAGATTGTAAATTGAATGCTGCAGAGGAATAAAAGTGATTATGGAAAAGGATTTGCTTTTTTTTTGTTCAGATTTGATTTACGCATTAAGAGTTGCTCATTTTCTTTCTGTATAGGTTGGAGACATTTGGTCTATCAGGTGAACTCAGGTCAGTAAGCTGTGTTACCAAAGGAGCTGCTGGCTGTGTCTTTCTAAATGTGTTGTAGTTGTGTAGATGTTGGTTCAGTTATATTTATGATTGTGTAATTCCTCATATAATCTGCCTAAATCCTCCTGTAGCTCACATCTTATCACACTGATGGCATTTAACCCTCACAGGTTCCCACTCATCAGCAATCAGCTTATACCAACTGGGTCACCAACTGTAACTAATGAGGAAACAAGATCAGGGGTCAGCGATCCAATCCTGTGGGCTGGAGATCACCAACAGCACTGTTTCATCCCTTTTCTTATATATTTAAATACAAATACATCTTTCATTTCCTTATATTATGTCCTTTCTCATCATTCATTTGTTTAATTTATGTAATATTACTGTGAGGGCAGAGTGGACTCACAAAAAGACTCAATGTTTGCTTTGGACAAACAGCCAGCAGATAGTGAGCCGGAGGTTTTTAGTTTGAAACCCGTTGTTCTTCCTGTGTTTTCAAGGAAACGGCGGCGTTGAGCTTAGAGCTGGTTTTCTAATTCTCCAAGCAGATTAGGATGCCTACTGCATGCTTGCAGGGGATTGGGCACACAAGCACAGAGTCCAACAACACAGCAAGACAGATTACCAACGCACAGTGGCACACGGCTAACCACAGCTACAGGCAACTCTTTACATTCCTTACATACAGTACACACACATGTGCAGAAATGAAAACCCCATGATGTAACTCTTATAAGATATGCAGCACATGTACACAAACACACATTAAAACACACAGTACACACTGCAACACATGCCCACAGAAACACACACACATTCTGCACGCACACACACCAGGGGCCAAGCACTTGAGCCTGATCATCTGGTGTTGATCTCTTCTGTATGTACAGAGGTCATTTTACATTCATACTTTCATAACAAGATGTATTATTATCTACATGCGCACAGGGATTGTTTTACGGGACACTAAATTAAAGCTCTAAGGCTCCGACAGTGCCTCCATAACGCCAAACCCTGTTTCAAATCACATAACTTCATTTGAAATTGTAATGCAGATTGTAAAGTTTGTAATGATACCAAATTTGTCAGGATTATTATTAGAGAAATGTGTATTACATTATGTATAACACAACTAAGAAAAAGAAGAAGAACGTAAAAATACCACATGCTGGAGTTACGATAATAGATATTTTTTTAATGCATTTATTCATACATTATTTATTAATTGAAGAATTCTGCTGGTGTGTGTGCATGCTGGATGTATTATTAATGTGAAAAAAAAAGTACATTTCACAAGTTATTCTTGATTAGAGTAAAGTTTTGGCACAAACAGGCTCTCTAACGCGCCTGCTGTATTTCTCCACATTTGTACTGAGCAGAGCACTACACTACGTGTGGGAGGAGAGAGGGTGAGCAATAGTAAAAGCACAAGCGTGAGACTATTTCCAGCTGAAGCAAAATGAACCATCAGAGTAACAGAGGACATCGCATCCTGTTCCACTGGGTCGTATTGTAACTACCCCAAAAATACATGTGACCAGAAACAGAGGACACATCACAATCTCACACTGTGACTCTTTACTCTACTCTAACATTAATAATGGCAGCTATTAGGCGTGTTAGTGCCAGGGTCCTGCGTCTGTGCTCACTTGCTCAGCTAAATGGAACAGAGCCATTAATAAACAACCTGCACATCCATTTAGGTGTTTTTAGTTATTCTAGCACATCAGACCTCTGTTCAGGCTGAAGGTGGGCGGGGTTATGGTAGGAACATGCTGAGGTCATCAAATTCTATTTCAAAATCATAAAGAGGTATCAATCAAGGATACTCTGCAGTACATCCACACACAACCCTGAGAGCCGGAATAAGTGTGTGGGTGTAGCATGCAGGCCTGGAATGGCATTAGTTACACTAATGACATGTCAGTGTACATATATATATATATATATATATATATTTATACATATGAATATATCATATATAAAGAGCAGGCATCATCTGTATTAACTGGATGGACTGTATGTATATGTTGTCCTAAGCCTTGATCAGGAAAATAAAGGAAATGAAAATAAAAATAGAAATAAAAATAAAAATAAAAATAAAAATAAAAATAAAAATAAAAATAAAAATAAAAATAAAAATAAAATAAAATAGCACAGTAAAATTTGAAACGTTGTCATTCAACAATAACAGAACCCTAAAGAAGCTTCATTTTCATAATTTCTTCTGTTTTATATGTACAAACAGCCAAACAGACACTTGATAATAACAGGCACACACCTGCAATTAATGCTAACAACAAAGAGTAACATGAGATTTTCATCTGACCTCAATCTATAACACAAAAGGGAGCATTGTTGTGAACTATATGGAATAGAGCGGTAAACACCGGCCACTGCAATGTTGTCATGTGATCCATCTCTCTGCCCTGCTGAGGGAAAAGTGAACCCAGAGCTGTTGGCCGTGTTTCCCTCCATTATTCCCAAGACTGTTGTTTCCTGACACACTTATAACGCTACAATTTCCTATTAAAAAGGGAGGAGGGGCTGCTGTTGAGTTACACCACATGTGTATTTCACAACAACCCGCCACTTATTGATTGCAAAACATTCACACGTCACGTACACACACACACACACACGCGCACACACACACACACACACACATAGCTTGCTGGCGCTGTACCTGTGAAAGCTCTATCTGTGTGTCCAGATACAGCAGGTCTGACCCAGTCTAAGGGTTTGGAGTCCCAGAGGGCCAGCAAGGGTCTCAGGGCCCCCGTGGTTGAGAATAGCTAGGTGATCTATATTCATTGGCCAGCTTTGGAGAGGCCTGCTGTCATGGCCTCCCCACCCCCCATGGCAGAGCAGACCGCGGCACTCATGTACGAGTGTGTATATGAATGTGTGTGTATGTGCTCCTCGTGGCACTAATGCAGTCTGACAGAGATGAATGGAGCTGGACCACACGGTTTGAGCAATGAGGGGTCCAGAGAGCTTCTAGCTTCTAGCAGAGGGACTTATCTGCATAAAAAGGGAAAGAGAGGGGAAATGGAGAACACGTAGGTGAGGACACAGCAGAGGAAAGATTGCAGGAGAGAGGGGTGTGTGGGGGGGCTGCAGGTAATGGGCTGGGACAGGCTGTGCCAGGAGGGGGGGGGGACACACACACGCAGGCACTGGGCATGGGGATGAAGGAGATGAAGAAAGTAAGAGGATGGCGAACACAGAGAAGAGCAAGGAAAAAACAGAGCCAAGGAGAGAAGAGGAGGCCTAAGGTGCACACGGACAAAAGGGGAAGACTGGGAGGAGAGGAGAGGAGGAAGGCTTGAGAAAAGGGAACTGGTCCCATTAATGATAATCAAACAGCCTGACAGATTCTAATCAAGGACCGTAAGAAGGGTCACTTGTGATTTCTCTCTCTCACACACACACACACACACACACAAACACACACACACACACACACACACACACACACACACACACACACACACACACACCAGTGCCGGATCAGCCTTAGGCCTTTTTAGGCTCAGGGTCTGATTAAAGATAGAATGAGCTGGTGCGCTCATTCATGGTCATCATAAACAACACAGGGATGAACCAGCGTGTGTGTGTGTGTGTCCAAACCCTCAACATGTGATCCAAACTGAGCTATTCATGGATCTTATATTATGAATTTATAATTATATATATTTGCTTATTTTATACTTACTGCACTAAAACTAAACTAAACCACACCAGCTACAGTATCTGTGTGTGTGTGTGTGTGTGTGTGTGTGTGTGTGTGTGTGTGTGTGTGTGTGTGTGTGTGGAGGTGTGTTTTGACGGTTGAGCCGTTACAGGATTGCCACATCGGACCTTCAGTTTTAAAGGATCCATGAAATGTTTATATTTGTAGCCTGAGGGACAAAAGGGAGATGGAGAATCATAAAAGCACCCTTGGGTGGCCACAGCCAGCGTTTATGCTGATTAGCAAGCAGGAGAAGTACAACACTGGAGCGAGGAGCAGCTGGAGGTACAGGAGAGTAAACCTGAGTGTAACAGCCATGTACAGTGTAGGGATGTGTGTATTGTTTTGTTGTTGTTCCCGTATGAATTTGTACCTGTTCAAGTTGTGATAATGATGCTCACACACACACACACACACACACACACACAGACACACACACACACACACACACACACTGTCCTTCATTCTGGTGGTGCAGGGTGTCTGTGGTTGCAGCACAGATGTGTTTATGTTCCATCTGCACCATGCTGGTTCCCATTATGGACATCAGGCTCTCTCACCTCCCTCCTCCTCGGCCCCGGCACGATTAACAACGCCGTCCTGTCAGGCTAATGAACACGGCAGAAAACACAGAGGAAGAAAAGCGCGGGAGAAAGAGAGAGAGGGGGCCGTTGTGAGAGAGGCAAAGTGAGAAGGCGGCGATGGCGAGATAGAGACGGGAAATTAATGAGGAAATGAAGTGAGAGGGGACGGAGAGAGAGAGGAGGCTGCAGAAGAAAGGAGCCATCAGAGGGGATGTCAGGTTGTGCAGTCGGCCATCAGATCTTGTTGCGAGCGTGTTTTTCTGAGACAGCAGGGGGGAACAAACCCACACACTGTATGGAGAGGGCACGACACACACGTCAGAGGGGTGAGAGGTGACGGCACACGCAGCACAGCACAAGACGCAGCACCCCGCACAACACACACACACACACACACGCACACACACTGCAGCTCCGAGCCTCCACCGTACAGAGCGACAACATCCATTAGAATCGCTGATTTTTTTATGAATTATAACATTGTTTCATCCTTAAATGTAGAAATAAAAGAAGAAATCTGCGCTGAGCTTCAGTTTCCCCATTCGCTTTGGAGCCCCGGTGCTCATAAAGACAGAATGACGACTCAAGGGAAGAACATTTTACATCTGTTTGTCCATTTCCTCAAAAGTAACACAGGAATCTTAATGAAACAAATCAAGCGTGTGTGTCCTGTGAGAGTGTGATGGAGTCTTACTGCAAAGGAAATTCAGTCAATGCCTTTTTATCATTATTTCCTCCTCTGGCCGTTTCCATCAGCACACACTTGAGTCTCCCTCATGAGCGACACAGTGAGGCAGGATCAGTGGATCTCACATCACTGGACGTGTTGTGATCTTGTATTCTGTGTTAAATTGAAGATGACCCAGGACAATATGATCACAGCGATGACCCCTAACCCAGTACTGCTGCAGTAAATGAATGAATGCATGTACGAGGCCGTATTTGAGCATTTGCTAAGACTCAATGCTCATGAATGATAATCAGGAATAATTCCATCAGCTTGTTAATAAATCATTTTCTGCCACGTCCTGCTTGGTATCTGGACGAGATTAGCTGGGGAAATTCATAAAAAATGAGGGGGGTGGGTTGGGGTAGGTAGGTAAGGGTTGGGGGGGGGAAGCAGGGGGTGGAGGTTGCTGTGGCAACGCTCATGACACCCACCCCCTCAGTCTATATGTGTTGGCCGTTTCCTCAAGATAGTATGTAATTGCATCTGCTGCTGAGATGGGTATAGTGCAAATGCTTAGAGGGAGAAAAAGGCTTCGATTTAACCTGAGATGTGTGTGTGTGTGTGTGTGTGTGTGTGTGTGTGTGTGTGTGTCTGGCCTCTTATAAGAATATTTCCGCCCATGCAGTTCACTTTTCTTTCTCCTGACAGTTAAAGATTTGTGATGGTGAACATGTCTGTGCTAAAAGCTTGAGGTGAGCCTGCAGAGATGGAGGATTTGATGTTTGTGAAGCTTTCACAAAACCTGTTCGTCAGGAAACACAATGAGCCAAGATAGTATGGAATTATTAAGTCAAGCAAACCACTTATATGTTTTCTTCTGCTGAGTGTGTGTATGTGTGTGTGTGTGTGTGTGCGTGTGTGTGTGTGTGTGTGTGTGTGTGTGTGTGTGTGTGTGTGTGTGTGTGTGTGTGTGTGTGTGTGTGTGTGTGTGTGTGTGTGTGTGGTCCAAAGCCTCACAGAAGCTCACACTGATCATGTCATCAAGCACAAGACATTAAGTAAATAAACCAGCGGAACTGAAACTGTAACGTTTACATATGACACACAAACACACACACACACACACACACACACACACACACACACACACACACAGGCGTGTTTGCACTACGTAGGATTGCTTCAGGTCCTTTGTGTTTGTTCCTTGTTTTCGCTGAACGTGTGTGTGTGTGTGTGTGTACATACGTATGCATGAATGTGCAGATGTGTCAGCTGACTAAAGCACAGAGTCATCCTCCTGCCAATGTGCAAACTCTGTCTGGCTGTTTGCATGTGTGTGTTCTGCCTACACAGAGACACCAGAGGACCAGAGAGGTGGGCTTCACTTTCACCGCCATCTTAACATGACATGACTGAACACCATCACAGATCCAGAGATAAATGTGTGTGTGTGTGTGTGTGTGTGTGTGTGTGTGTGTGTGTGTGTGTGTGTGTGTGTGAGTGAGCAGCGGGTGCGGTGATGATGCTCGAGCCCACATCAGCCCTCTGACTGGGATGAGACCAGGATGTTGGTGTGGGGAGAGGCCGGCTTAGACCCATAGGCTGATTACTGATTACCACAGGACTGCTGAGTATGCTAAAGAACATAGGCTCAAGGTGGGCTGGGTCACTATGATTAAGAGGAGGTTGGGGGAAGATGTGGGTGGGAGAGCGAAGGAGGGGACGGGGTCTCAGCAGGAGACAGGGAGAGAGAGAGAGAGACCCCACCAGGAGAAAGAACAGCTGAGGTGGAGCCATCACCAGCAGAAACATCTCCTACCTCCGCTTAACTGCATCCCAAAATCCTGCAGAAGTATTATGACTCTGGAATACACACACACACACACACACACACACACACACACACACACACACACAGTCGGCATTAACAGTGTCAGTCAGGTGTTTGACCCCTTTAAAACATTGGAGGAAGAGGAGTGAGCACACGTGTGGGGGTCATGGAGTCTGGCCTTCAGGGGAGGCGGCTCCTCAGACTCGCCGAGACGCGTAAAAAAAAAAAAAAAAGTGCTTTCGTAGAGGAAACACTGGAAAATGCTGAGTTTACCTTTAATCCAAGCTGCATGTGTGTGCAGAGACTTGAATTACAGTGATGATTATTGAATGTATTTGAGTACTGTGTGTGTGTGTGTGTGTGTGTGCTGTGGGTGCGTGTTCGTCTGTCCCCCTTGGGTAGCTCATGATTTTATTGCTCGTCGACTTATTGCCACAGTGTAGCCGTTCCAATTGCTGGGGGTGAGACCATAATGAAGTTGCCTTTTATTGGTTTAACAGTCAAAGTCAAGAGGCCACTTCCCTGCTTCAGGACACAGCATTTGTAAATACGTATGCGTGGGTGTGTGTGTGTGTCTATAGGTGTGTGTGTAGGTGTGGGAGAGAGACACATCTTTCCCTTTCTTATATTTATTATCTGAAGTAAGTTTACAGGCTGGCAGGCAGAGCTCCACACGTACACTCAGCCATCTGAAGCCTCTAAAGCTCTGAACCGGCCTCATCTCTCTGGAAAATCGCATTATCAGATCATCGCGAAGTGATGAGCCGAGCGAAAAAGGTCACCGTCAAAAAAGCAAGAGAGGGAACAACAGCGGAGAGGAGCCGTGGACAGCGAGGTCACCATGACGCGACGGAATGCTGCAGCAGCGTGAGCGTGGCCGTCTCGTGACCGGCAGCCTCACTGCCACGCCAAATCAATAATCATTACTGCTGCGGCTCTGTCATGGTAATCACATACATTAGGTTCTGAAAGCACCTCACTGAGTCACACAAAGGATAAGCTGAGATGTTTTTGTGCTAATCGATTGAGCCGGGCCCTCGCTATGACTCACTGTGCTAATTCTTTTATAGATATATCATCTGTGCCTCTTTTGTGCTCATCGGGGGAAAATTGATATTGCTGCGGAAGCACATATTAACACCAAACAGATAAGCTCCTCGTCTTTCTCAAATCCACTCACAGGTTGCAAGCCGCAGCATATTTATCTCCCTACCTACCATGCTGCTCACAGACCCACTGAGACACACACACGCACACAGGCACACAGACACACACACAATATTGCTGCCAGGCAGGGTGGAATTACCAGAGATGTGCTTCAACTTGCCTAACCACATTCCCTAGAAACCATGGCAACCTAGCAAGGTATAGCGAGAGAGAGGGATTGTGTGCGTGTGCGTGCGTGTATGTGTGTGTGTGTGTGTGTTTACTTGCCTTTAAGGGTCTCCAGTGCCCATCAGCCACACAGTCTGACTGCACAGGCCCTCTCTGCAACCACTCCACATCTTTCAGGAGCTGAATAGGGTCAAGCCTGCATGGCAACAATCTCCTCTTCCTTTGTGGCTCCCTGGAATCCTTAAAAGAAACCAGGAGGGCATAAAACTCATTCATCGACTCACCCACTCAGTTGCACACACACACGCACACGCACACACACACACACACAGAGGCACACACAGTCTTTCTATTTCTTCCTCAGACACATAAAGCAGCAGAACATGGTGGTCTCATGGGAAAGGACGAGTAAGTGCAATACAACCTTAGACTGACCCCTTGCTTGAGTGAAGGCACACACACACACACGTGCAACACACACAGTAAGGAAGGCCTGAAGTGCCACGCTTTCTAAAGGTAGATCCAGCCCTGCACCTATAGCGGCGATCAGAAGGCCGAGCTGTGGGATATTTTGGGAGCGGTGCTGAATGGATTCCTGAGCAGAGATGCAGGGTGAGGACGGCTCAGGGTCAGTTTACACATCTCTCCCTCTCTCGCTCTCTTTCTCTGACTCTTCAATTATTCATACGCTATAACATCCTCTCCTCCTTCCCCCGACCAATCACCGCAAGCCGAGGATGAGGAGAGGAGGCTTGGGGGAGGCCACGGAGAAACTTGGGAGCGCAGGAAGAGCCGACGCATCCGCAAGGCTCCTGGAAGAAGCTGCCGTTCACTCAGCCACGGCTCCATTATCCCGGGGAGGCATCAGACACGGAAGTATCTGATGGCACAGACGCATGCTGCACGTACACACGCACACTCATTACATACAGCAATCTCACACACACACACACACACACACACACACACACACACACACGCATTTTCAGGCACGCTCAAGGAAGCATTATCCGAACAATAGCGCCACAATTGCTGTGTAAGCAATTAGCATAGTAATGGTGTCATGAGTACAGGGTCAGGCTCAGCTCTTATGTTATTAATGCCACTCCAAGTGCCTTCTATCTATTCATTCTATACGTCAGCGTAATACCTCTCTAATGTATGTTCAATCGACTGGCACATTGGCAACAGCAGGAGTGAACTGGAAGTGTTGCCCGGATGATAGACATTAAGATGAAGGAAGGAGTCGTTCAGGAGCGACTGAGCGTTGCTGTTCAGGTTGCTAAAGAGACGTTAAATCTGTTTCCAGTCGTTCTGACACACAAAGAGTGAAGACAAAGGATGTGAGAGCGTTCAGGTGTTACGAAAAATATCAAAGATGGAGCCGTTTGGTGCTTGTTTGATGGAGGATGAAGGATTTGAGGCTGTAAGCATGAGGAAGAAGAAGAAGCCCCGACTCAGAGGAGACACCGGACCAGAGCCAAGATCAATCTGTGTGTAAACGCACATAAATTATCAGATTAACTTAATCAAATGTAAATGATCGTATCCATAACTTTGCATGATTTAACCCATAAACGACAAACCTTTGAGAGGTTCCTCCCTCCATGCAGCGTTTGACCTCCACTCATTTCTGCACATTATTGAAAATCAATTCATAAAACCTGCCTCAGTCCTTTT
The DNA here is from genome assembly GCF_046128005.1 of Genypterus blacodes. Lineage (NCBI taxonomy): Eukaryota > Metazoa > Chordata > Actinopteri > Ophidiiformes > Ophidiidae > Genypterus > Genypterus blacodes. The sequence continues at coordinate 3,268,036 of NW_027466858.1, forward strand.
TGTTCACATTGATTTCATGTTTTGTCAAAGTAACATTGTAGTTCTGAGGAAATGCTTTGGAAAAAAAAAAATTGTAGTATCCTCCTTTCACCAATTAGTTAAATATTGATATTTTTTATGTTACTATGGTAACATAAATATGGTCCATTTGCTCCAAATAAAGTTGCAGTTCAAGCTCGGGGCGGTTAAGACTGATCGTAATAATGAAGGACTGAACCTGCCTGTCAACTGACCTGCTTCCCACAATGCACTCTGGTGGCTCCGGGGCAAAGGGTGTAGCCCCGTGCCACATGGGAGCCTCCCTGCTCGCCCTCTAACCCACAGCACTTTACCTTTATTCTGCTCCTCCTGTCTCTGCCCCCATCTGTGTTTTAACAACAACAAAGTCAAAAGAAACTTAAGAGGGTGGGAGAGAGGGAGAGAGGGAGAGAGAGAGAGAGAGAGAGAGAGAGAGAGAGACAGAGACAGAGAGAGAGAAATACATGAAAAGTAGAGACGAGTGCGAGTCGAGACGGCAAAGAGTGCAAATTTGTGACACAGAACATTTTGACTAAATGCAAATGCTGCTATTCAGATGCTGCAGAATGACTTTGCTCACACATTTACTGCTGTTTATTCATCATTTAGTTTAGTGGACAAAATAGAGAAAAGTGATTTAGTGCCTGATACCGAAGATGATGCATTCAAGTACGTGTAGAGAAATATTCTTCCCTCTCTTTACTTCAAGTCTGCTGTGGCTTTAATGAGGCTGTGTGTGTGTGCGTGTGCGTGTGCGTGTGCGTGCGCGTGCGTGCGTGCGTGCGTGCGTGCGTGCGTGCGTGCGTGCGTGCGTGTGCGCGTGTTTGTCAGGGGAAGAGAGGTATCGCTCTGATAATGAAACAAGTCTCTCTCTGCGTCACGTCACTGCTTGATCTTCTCACAGTGCCGCATCACCTGTCGCTCTTTCATGTCATGGCTCTGTAATGACATGATTCATTCCTCTCTCACACACTGGGATCTATAATGTGACATAAAGACACACTGGAGTATCTGGAAGAACACAACTGACCAATTCAAAAGTCCATTCTTGTTACATTAGATCTTCATGTTTGACCTTGTAAAAGAATAAAGAAGCATGTGATGAATGTGTTGTATGCATGATATAAGAGGAACGTTTATGTTTGGCTGCAGTGCCCAGGAGTATAATCGCTGTTTTCCATCCAGGTATGTATGTGTTAATGTTGTTAATGTGCCTGTGCATGTTTTTATACGCAGCCTGTGATTAATACTCAGTCGGGCAGTGAGTGATAAATGAGGAGCAAGTTTTAATTCAGTCCCCACTAAAGGAAATTACTGTGAAAATATCAGCGCGCACACACACACACACACATACACACACAGAGAGAGACACACAGAGTGAGCGAGAGAGAGAGAGAGAAAGAGGTAAACAAATTAGTGCAAAGGGGAGGAGATTAGAGAGTAAATGAGTTTACTCATATACCATGACACTGATTACTCTCTAAGACAAATACCTTTCCCCTCATGATGTCCTTCTGCTTTTTATGACTTGATAGTAACGCCAAGTGTCATTGGAGGGGGATAAAAATGAAAAAACAGTGGATGACCTCATAGTTTGGGGAGTCTATGTGATTGATTATTGAGGCAAATAGATTCATACAGAAGGACAGCGTTAGTGTGAAGAGTGTGAAGAGTGTGAAGAGTGTGAAGAGTCTCCTCCCTGTGAGCGACCCGGGCAGCAGGGAACACAAACACGAGCCGGATTTCTCCCTAAAGAAAGCGGGGACTCACATCAAAAAATAGAGAAAGAAACACACACACACACACACACACACACACACACACACAAAGTGCATTCTGGGTGAACAAAAAAACAAAAACAGACAGTTTAGCAGGAAGCAGGTCAGCCAGACTCTAATCTTAGTTATTTCTGAAATGGGATAATGATGATAATGAGTATGATTGCTGAAATGGACGTCTTGGAGCACAATAATCTAAACTGCCCATCACAAAGAGCATAAAGGCTCTGTGCATTTCTGGGTTTCACAGCTTACAGTAGCACTCTGTAAACGAACGGGCATTAGCATGCTCTGAAAGGAGCAGAGCCGAGGTTGAAGGGAGCAGGTGAAAATCTCACTTTGAATCATTTCCCCTCCCGGTCGCTGCCATTGTTCCTGTCCTCACACATGGCAGAGGCAGAGAGAAAGGATCCTATTATTCCAGCCCAAGCCTGTTCTCCTCGTTTATCGTTTAAAGAGGGGGAAGAGAGGGGGAATATTCTGATGGAAAGCAGGGCCTCTGTGGCAGCCGAGCAGTTGTGTGCCAGCTGAAAGGACTCTGCGGGCTGAAGCTGCGGCGGTGCCCACCACCTGCCGAGTCCTTTCTCCTTCATCTCTCTCCCCGCTCGCCTTGGCTGCCTTTCACTATCATGCGCTGGGTGACTCAGCAGACTGGGCTCAATTCAGACAGAGGCCTGGTGAAATAAAGAAAGTAGAAGGGCGCAAAAAAAAAAAGAGAAAAGATTAATTTCTTGAGTGGCAGAGTGAAAGGGGGGAACATAGGTACTGTATTTGGTTTAGCAGTGAAAGAGGGAGAAGCAAGGGGCCTAATCTGCACCTGGCTCTGGGCTCTGGGCTCTGGGGCTGAGGGGCTGAGGGGCTGAGGGGCTTTCTGTGTGTGTGTGTGTGTGTGTGTGTCGCAAAGGGACACAAGTGTAACAATGACAATGTGCTACCAACATGTATATTTACTGATTCAGTCAACTAGTGGTCAGTTACTCTTTTGTATAGAAGGAAAACAGCCTGTTACAATGTTAAAGACATTAGATTTAACACATCAGTTTGAATTATAACAAAAACACTGAGAATCTAACCTGACACATGAACTGTACGTGCATCAGTTAGTGTGTTTGTATGTACACTATGCTGGAATAAGGTCACATGCTGCAAGACGTACGTGAAGAGGATTCCATTATTCGCAGTGTTTACTTCACTAGTTGTTTAATCCGTTTATGAGAGGAAGTGAACCGTTTACATGCTCCAGTAAATCAACTTACAGTGGCAGAATCTACGGCTGTATCGATAATCGCCACCTTCAATGTGATCTGTGTGTGTGTGTGTGTGTGTGTGTGTGTGCGTGTGTTTGTGTGCATACTGTCCACAGCTGCTGCTCACGGTGCTGATTGGAGGTTTCGGTAGTTCACTGGTTAACTTGTCTAAACCACTCACATGGACTGTAGGTATGGGCAAGACGCTCATTTACTCCACTTGTCTCCGGTTTGGCCTTGTGCTCTTCTTCCTCCCTGCACCAGAGGCCTTGGACGTCCTCCCAATGCTCCACCCACCCAGATCCACTGAATTCAAGATCAGGCAATGATTCTCACCCTGCGCTCAGCCTCCCATCAATACTGATGGGTTATTGATGAAGGAATGAGTGAAACCTTGTACCGCACCATCACGAGACCACTACTTTCAGGGAAGCATCTGTGTGTGTAATGAAATAATGAGATAGGCCGAAGCGAGGTGCCGTCGTATATATATATATACACACACGTGCACACACTCACAGAGCACAAAAATCAATGAAATCCCACACAAATGGAGATATATACATCGCCTGCAGCACTGCACTTTTGTGCCACGACACGCATCTTCCCAGCGGGATGGGATCCACTGCGGCATCCCTGAGGAGGGAGGAGATGGAGGAGGGCACGGTTAACTACATTGACAGAGGGAACGGCCCCACAGGCAGAGTCGATGAGATGAAAGATGCAGCCGTGGTGGAGAGGAGCTGCGTTGGAAGCCCGGTATGAGGCAGGACGCAGCTTTGTAACGGAGGGAAAGCAGAGGTGCGTCTTTCCCCGGCTCGCTCCCCACACACTACCAAGAGAGGAATCTTATAACGGCTGTACAGACGACCCCAGGCTGCCAGGCGCTCACTCAACACCGTGTTAATAATTGATGTGCATCACAACATTGAAGATATATGCACACACACGATCAGAATGCAAAAATTCTGCTTGTGGGCGATCAACCGGCCCAGGGGGGTTTAACAATCTGGACTGTACGCAACTGGTACATGGGCTCTTCCTCCTGCTTGCAGCTACTTTGGACCAATAGCCAGCGTGCGAGGGACAATAACAAATCAGATCAGGCACTTCTACTTCTCACTGTCAAGCGAGTTTACTTTAACTATAAATACAGACTCAGTCTGTCCTTGCAAACCACAATCCAACTCCAGCTCTGAGTGCAGGAACCAAAGCCAAGTGACCGACGCAAGACCACAGCGTATCTGCTTCATATCAGCATGTAGACAAGAAGCTCTGGCACTGAAGATAAAGGTGTGTGTGTGTGTTTATCACTCATAGCCAAACAGTGTCCATCTCCCTCGCCCACCCTGGGCAAGCCAGGCATCCCTCGTCCACATTCCTCAGATTATAGGAGGGCCATCCCAGGCGAGCAGAGGCAAGCCTGGACCCACCTGGGCAGACCCTGGTAAATTCCACTCATTCTCCCAGACCCACCGGGCTGAGAGGAGCTGGAGACATTAGGGTGGGGGGTGGGGAGGGGGGGGGGGGGCATTGGACCATTGTTACGCATTTCTCATTTCCAGACTATCCAGCCAAAACAAAACAGAAGGCGAACGACCCCTGGCATGCAAAGAGGCACTCTGTCCACGCTGTACCCACCCACCCACACACACACACCCACACACTCTCACCATGGGGGAGAAAGGAGCTGGGTGGGGGAGGGCAGGGTAGAGGGCTATCGACACCAGAGTCATTGTTTCTTAGCGACCCCCCCCCTCCATTCAGGGTCATTTAGCATGCGACACCTCCGGGGGCACGGCGCATTAGTAATGGCACAGACCAGCAGTTAATGTGCCCAGCTACCCTTACACGCCGGCCTGCACAGGCTTAGGCCAGGGCGGTGAGAAATAAAGCAGGCGGGGGAGGGAGGAAGGTGCTAGGGGTAAAATTAGATGATAGACGTGAATTTGGGGGACGAGAGAGTGACGACCGGCAAGCAGAGAAGACACGAGATGGCCAAGGAGGGAACAACGTCATGCAGAGTCGTCAGTTGCCGTAAGGGGAGGTCAAAGCCTCTCTCATTTACCTGGAGGGGTGTGTGTGTTTGTGTGTGTGTGATCTATGCAAGTGTGTGTTTACTGTAAGTGATGCAGGAGCCAGTCTGACACACCCACGGGCATTCTTGTCTGGGCAAACAGGAGACAAAGAGAGCCAAGAGGAGGGGGCAAGCATACCAAAGGCCCAGGGCTGGACAAGATAACAGAGACACCTCTCAGCTCCACAGACAGGCAGAGTGTGTTGGGACGGACTCTGTCTTAGCGTGTTGTAGAGTTTAGTAAAGGATGCGTGGATGAGAGTCTAGCTGTGCCCCTGACTGATCATCACAAATTTTGCAATACTGGATTTTGTAGTAATACATCAGCGTTTCAGGCAGTGTGTGTGTGTGTGTGTAAGTCACGTTCGCTAAGCATCCAGTTGCACAAGTGAAGCATATTAACTCCACCAGTGAGCATCAGCCGTGTTGGATATCTGATAATCGCCTCTTTTCTTCAGCGAGTTTCTTTAAGATGACATAAAGGCACCATTGTCATCTTGTGAGACAATGGTGTTTGCGAGGAGACAAGACAAATACAAGCAAGCCGCCTCATCAAGGACGCCTCCCCACTTCACTTCACACCCCGAACTCAGATCCCAAACGCTCAGTAAGACGAAGAATCAACAAACAGGATCTTACATCAGAGCTCAGATCGGTGTGTGTTAGGCCGTTTGTCCCTGTGGCTTACTGCAGCTCACGCGGTTTCATATTTATTTAATGGAAATGGAGCAGGTTTGGCTCTCTGACGATCGCGCTGCGTTCAAACACGCAGGTAAGAACGTGTGCATACTGCTACATGACACATGAGACTGAAGCATGTTTGTAGAATGCAGATACAGCAACCCTGAGGCGGAGGAGAGCAAAGAGCGAAACCGGCGTGCGTGTGACCTGCGAGCTGTGGAGACGCTCGCTGCTAAGACACGATCTCATTAACAGAACCGAGCGGCCGTGAAGTAAACTCATCCCTTACTGATAAAGGATTAAAAACTCCACATAGGTAATTGTGCTCATCGATCAAAGGTTCGCATTGTGAGAAACGGCCGCTGTCAGTGTTACTGATGCAAATATGTAAAACATGTAAGTAATGAGGTAATCATCATCAGTGCGGATGAGCTCGCGTCTCCAGAGCTGAGAGATGAGACAATTAAACAGAAAACTCATCTAAAACAAAGTGATAAGTAAACACAGATAAAGGAAGAGATGTCAAACACAGGTGTGGTTTTCAATCAAGCTTTTAATGAAAAGATCATAAAATAACAGTTTATTTTTCCTCACTGCTGTACATTAAGACTGCAAGGTTGTGAGTGCTGAGGTCAGCTGTATTACACTTTTATGACACTTTGAGTTTTTGCGAGCCCCATCGCTATGCACGGTGGCGGCTCTGACCTGAATACGAGCTCTCTGAGGAGTGGAGATAAAGAAGAGCCCGGCCCGGGTGCTGCCAGTCGCCACACAGGGTCACAGAATCTCATTTAGATACCGGTGTGTGCATGTCGGGCTGTGTTTGACGCGTGGACAGAGAGCGAGTGTGGCCTCCGTGTGCGTGAGCGGGTGTGTGTGCGCGGCTAAAGCGTACCTGGGTGTGTGTGCGCACCTTAGCATGTGAAGAGTATTTGCCAAGGGGGAGGGTTCCTCGGGTCTTAATTATTCATCAGCAAAGACCCTACATGTTCATTCAGAGCCTCTCAGCCCACAGATCCTGATACATTATTAAGAGGCTGTTCATGAAGAAAAGGGAGCAGAGAGGAAGCTTGATACACTTCATGGATAGCTCCAGTAATCAACTCTTCAAGTACTACAGTCGTTTTTAGCAGCTAATCATGTCTTCCCATCAACACAGCGCACACCGAGGCGACACTGTGCCTGTATAAAGTCATTAACAGGACAATAAGCTGCTACAAACAATGTCAAAGGGATATTTTGGTTACAGATGGACGGTAAAAACAAAAATAAAAAAGGTTAAAAGCTGACATGTAATGGCAAGATTGCTGTAAACACTGAACGTTTTGAGGTAATTTGGTGTTTTCTGTGTCGTGTCAGTGGAGGTACAGTAAATACTGATGTGAATATGTGAAACGCAGCAGCTCTGCAGTAACAGCAGGGTCAAGGGGCTCAATCAGAGGGTCAGTGCTGTCTGAGATAAAGCAAGGGACAGTAAAGCTTAAACAGGAGCCGACGGCGCCCCGGAGCACACAGCAATGCACCGGAGGCCATTTTAAAAAAACGAGCTTTGGTTCAGTCTGCCGAGGTACGAAGGAGCATCTCCATAATAACTGGACAGACCAGCCCCTCTACTATACAGCATGCCTGGAGAGGATGGCAGGGCGCCGTAGGGTTGCAAAATAAGTACTTGTTACAATAGTTAATACCGAGAAACGAGAGGGAAACGCGCAGAAGCCGAGCAACGGCCTCTTCCACGCGTCCCCTGCTTTGTATATTCGTTTTTTTAAAGCTTTTGTAACACTGCATAATGATATGATATTTCAACAAACACACAGCAATAATGATGAGGTAAGAGAGAAAGACAGAGAGTAAACCGTCAGTTTAAATGGGAACCGATATGAGCGCGGCGTCCGGGTCGTCCCAGAGGCTTTGAAAAACATACAAAGTGCACTTAGTAAAGCTATCTCACCCAAAGGTTCTAAAACCCTCCGAGAACACACACTACATCACAAAAAGGGGGATGGAAGAGGTGGCTTTAGAGTGGTTTAAGACAAGAAATGTAACGGGAACACTACCGTTCACAGAAGTGTCGATTATGTGCATGTTCCTGCTGTGTGGATGGGTTTTTGTTTTTATATAGATATATCATAAGATGGCAGCAGCATGGCAGCACCCAGGGAGAGCAAGGTTGAAAGGATACAGTAGCCTCTGTTCTACAGACACACACACACACACACACACCAGGGTGTTACAGTTCACCACCCCGAGTGTGTCGTCATTCAGTGAGAACACATGGGCCAAAACGCCCAAAGTGAATTACATGAAATAAAAACCCCAGACTGTCATTTATAACTGAGAAAGGAGATATTAAATGCCATAGACCATTTTCTTTGAGTCTCTGTGATGAAAACTAAATTAAATCTCTTCTCCCCCCCCAAAAACAAAGTGAACTTCACAGATTGTGGTTAATGGCTGCTTTGTGTCTCACTTTTGATTCTCAGCTTGAAATCCTCAAAAACAAAAAAAGGGGGTCCTGCCTCCACCTCAGTCTCACACACTGAGCAAATTATTTGCAGAGGTGAGGGCAGGACCAGAAATAAATACATTCATCACTGACAACAATAGACATCTGATAAAAAAGAACACTGTCAATAAGTGTTTGCACCAACTTTGCATGAGGCCCGGCCAGCCAGAGGTTTGTGCTGCTTTAACCCACAGAATACAGGCAGCTAGAAAAACATCATCAAAGCAGAAAGGACAATAACATTCACAGTTAAGACTAGCAGATAAACCTGTTTACATGCAGTTACTCAATCAAAGCTACGTTCTCCAGGTAGGTTTGAACAGCCGCCAGCATCATGGAGGTACCATGTCAGGGGAGAGGAATAACCTGATCCACCCCATCCTACATATTAAGAGAGCCAAACAGCAGAGCAGAGATAGTCCTCAAGTGTGTTTGGATAAACAGGGACAACACTGAACTAAAAGAACCCCACTAACAATGCCTTTTGATTAATATGTCAAGGACACGTCGCCCACCCCCACCACTGCTGTCCCATCTGAAGACAGGGCAGAGGGCAGGGGGACTGGGGCGCAGGGTCACCCCCAAGCCAGCTGGCAGAGGGGGGGAGCGCCCCTAACCCACACACCCCTCCCCCTAATTGAATATGCAGCACCTCGCTGCATATTTGACGCTATGCTTTTGTTTTGGCAGCAACCTCTGTGGAAAAGCAATTTGAAAAAAAACACAAAAAATGACACAAAACCACCTCTCTGACTGGCCGAGTCTCTATTGAGGTCTGTAAAACTGTAAAGTTTATGTAAACAATGAGATAAATACATATGTTTCTTTTTAGAGCCACACACGGTTCCATAATCATTCAAATGTGCTTTGGTTTAAAAAATAGTTGTGGATTTGGGTATGAGCTTTTTCTTCTTAGTTCTTTGTACAACTTTGCAACTATTTCTGAACATATTGTGTTACTAACTAAGATGTAGAATTGTTTTGAGCTGCCTCGCCTTTGTCAAGGCTCTTTGTGTTAGTTGAAACAGTACCCCCCTGTTTGTCTTAAATATGAAACTAGTGTTTTGCCTTTCCCATGATTAAAATACAGAGAAATTGATACAATACTATGTCTTACAAATGTAGCTGAGAGCCCTGCATTCACAGATGCAGAACAATCCCTGAAGTATTTGAATAGTAGTAGTACTAGTAGTAGAAGTAGTAGTAGTAGTAGTAGTAGTAGTATGGTCACAGTTTGGAGTTCGTAGTTTTCTTCTTCGTTATATCAAACAAGCAAGCATTCGACTACAGCTGCAAAGTCGTTTGCAGAGATGGCTAAAGATCTTGTACAAAAACACATTTTGCACGACAGACATTACGCTGTACTGCAGTAAGTGCTGACAAGTACAATAACGTTTGAAGGCAATGCATTGTGGACTCCCTCTTAAGCTAGAAGAGATCACAAGCAACAATGGATCAGGCCATAAATAACATGTTTGTGGGGAGGAGGGGGGTGAAAAATGTATAGATGTACCATGCAATTACTAACAGCAACTGCTTTAGAGCAAGACAACATCCAACATAAGCAAGTAACAAATGTGGGAGTCCAGGACGCAGATACCTTAAAACGATAGTGAGTCTGTGTAACTGTAGCTGCATCCCTATGATAACAAACATTTCACAGACCATAACAGGAGGACCAAAGAGGAGGAATTAAAAAAAGACAGTTAAACCAACATAATAGAGGAATGCCTATACCAAAAACTTGTAGTGAAGGTTCACATTCCACAGTGTGACTGTTAAGAGTTCTGGATACACTGGACAGGCCCAGAGACAACAGAGGGGCCAACCCCCCAGTTATGGTTGCTTGTGGTCAGGTAAAGCTTTAGAGGTTAGACGTGTTCAGGACCATTTTGTAGTATAATGGAATACAATCAGACAAAATGGATGCTGCAGGAGACCGATGAGTTGTCCAGCTGTCCAGTGCATCGCTGCTTCTCCCTTCTTAGTACAAGTTCTCACAAGTCTGGCTCGAAAAAAACAAAACAAAAAAAACTAACAAGCAAACTTGAACTTCACATTTAAAATTCTGATTATAATTCCTATCTTTTTTTTCTTTTTCTTTTTTTGGTCTGAACAGAACACATACAACGTCATCAAGTCCTGTTTTTAAAGTCAGGGAATATAAAGTGATAAGGACTCTGGATACAAACGAAAGAAAAAGAAACATGCTCCGAGAACACGTTTTTAAGCTTCACCCATTTGTGTTAGGTGGTAAAGTTGACATTATACCGGCCCACCAATCAGCACAAGCTTTCCTTGCAAAGCACAAGAACTTTCCTCAGTCTCAGAGTCATTGGTCAAGATTCCATCAAAAACAGTGGATTTCTTTGTCTGGACTTAGAATATAATTCATTATTTGTTTTATACAGCAAAAAGAAATCAAAAAGTGAAATAATTTAGTATGCTATATATCTTAAGTACATCTTTTAAAAACTTTGGTTATGAACTTGTCTAGCAATGTTTGTTAGTTAGCTCTGTTCTCCTCAACATTCATAAGATCTTTGGAACACTGTACACCTAAACTAACTAACTAAACACTATTTGCTCCAGGCAGGAAGCTACAGTACATTGTGAGGTGGGGGTCACATTGAGCAGTGCACCCCAAAAAAGCTATTGGACAGGGAAAAGACGACAGCTAGAAACAATAATAACGTGTAAAACCTATGAGCATTAAAAACCTGTGTTGAGAGATGGGCAGGTTAAAGCATTAGGTGAAAAGTTTACCGTAATCTACACACTTTTTACAATTAATTACAAAGGAACTTTCAACTAATCAACATAGAGTTCGTAAGAGTAATCAGAGGTAGCGAGGTCACAAGCCTATATAAATAGACTTCTCTTTTTTCTGAGGGGAGGAAAGCTATACAGACAAAAAATATAAACGTACCCACTGAACCGTACTGTTCAGTCTACAACACCTTCTCCTTACCCACAACAAACTACCCCCTGCCCCAAAACCCCTCCCCTCCTCTAAACAAAAAGAAAACAAACATCCCAAGACCTTCCAGTTTAAACATTCACTGAAACATGACAAGTTCTTTAAGTAAAACAAAGTACCTCAAGTGAATCCAGCCAGGATTCACTCCTGGGCGCACGAGCAGGCAGAACCGAAAGAAACAAAGATCCTCTCTGCGTCGCAAAACGGCTGCAGAGAGGACGCCGAGTGTTTGTCACCTGTAAGAACTAACAACTGATCCAATGTCATCCCACCTAGAACCCTCTGTCAGGACTTTCACTTTAAAGCAAGGAGATGGTCCCAAACCTAGTTCCCCCTGGTCGTACACACAGATCCCCGTCACCAACATATAAAGCTTGAAAATTTGCTGAATTATTGCCAGTATTGTTCTTTGTGGGTTTTTGGTCAGAGTAGCACTGGAGTACAAAGGGAATTTTCGAAATGATCTGTTTGAATCTTATAACTTCAAAGATGCTCAAAGGTAGAAGGGAGGAAAGCTTGCAGAGGGGGTTTGCGAGGTGAGGGAGGGTTTGACATTTCATCAGTACCCACATTCACATTTAAACAGACGTACGACGCAGACCCAGAAGTCATGCCAGTCCATCCATGGCTTCGTGACTTTGGAGAGAGACGGGAGTGAATCTTCCCTCCAGAACTCCTGAGAGGTGAGCGGATGTCACTAGATACAGATGAGGACGTGACCAGTGCGTCAACAAGGTCCCACCTACACTGAGAGCCCACGCTGGCTAACAGCTACATCATTCACTTAGCCAGGGGTGTCGTAAACTGGAATTAACGTGTAGAAATGTGTGTGTCTGCGTGTGAATGTGTATATGTGCGTTTCTTTGCTTTAGAGATGGAAAAAGGTAGAGAAAGGTTTCTTTTTTTTTCTATTCCCAGAGTTCTTTGGCTTGAATCATTTCTAAGAGGGCGAGGTGTGCATTCTCAGGTGACTGATGAGGTTCCGCTGCTGCGTGAACTTCCCCCCACATAGCTGGCATTCATACGGCTTCTCCCCAGAGTGGACACGCATGTGCTCCGTCAGACGGTACTGGCGTGTGAAGCGCATGCCACACTCTTCACATGCGAAAGGCTTGAGGCCGAGGTGGCTGCGCATGTGGCGCGTCATGGTGCCCCTCTGGGTGAACATCTTCCCACAGATGTTGCAGGGGAAGGGCCTGGTCAGCCAGTGGCTCTTTTCGTGTTGTCTCAGCGTTGCGGGATCTTTGTAGCTCTTAGTGCAGACGGTACACTTGAACGGACGTGTTTCAGCGCCACCAAAATTGGAGGGACCCACGGGGGCAGAGAGGTCCTCTGCCTCCTCTTCATCTTCTTCTTTGACAAAGGTCCCTCCCTCCTCTTTGATGTAGAGCTCGTCCTCAGTATGTGTCTCCACATGAGCGTTGAGCTGCTCAGAGCTGGGGAAGCCCTTGCCACAGGGAATGCACACATAGAGGTTGTCTCCGAATGCTGGCTCAAAACCTTCCTGGCGGTACACATAGTTGGCGCTGTGTCCCCCTGCCTTGCCTCCTCCCCCTCCTCCGCTCTCCCCGTCACTCTGCCCACTCTCTTCGCTGTGATCCTGGCCATTCTCTCCTCCGTCTTCCTCTTCTTTACACTGGAAGGACTGGTCAGAGGCTAAGCTGCTACCACTGCCCCCTCCAACCCCACCACTAGAGGAGCGACCATCTTTAGGACCCACAATCACCCCATTGACCAGAGGCCGGTCATGGTCCTCAGACTTTAACCCTGATGCCTCTCTCTTAGGCCATTCATTCTTGCGAGCACCCTGCCGGGATTTTTTCTGGGGTGGGGGCCCGTCGGGCTGGTTTTGGGTTTCCTCTGAGACTTTAGAGGTGGAGTTGAGCTCTGTGGGCTCTGAGCCACAGGTGTCTCCACCTGGTAGAGTGGTGGAGGAGTCGTCCAGTGAGGCACTGTTGGTTGTGGATACTGAGGCAGATTGAGGGGACCCTTGGGAGTTGCTATGAGGGCTGAGGGCATCGGTGGCTGTGCCCGCAGAGGGAGGGCTCTTCTTGGACAGGTCTAGGCCAAGGTCCGGCTCTCCAGCACTTCCTCCACTGCTGAGGTTACCGTTAGTGCTGCCGTTCGCCCCGTTCCCGTTTTTCCCAGAGCTGCCGACAAACATCTCATCGTCTGAGAGCTTGTCCCGAAGGCCTTCATCCGGCTGTGGCTGGTCGGCATCGGAAGGGGTGGGAGGATAGTGGTTGTTGGGGCCCGCAGGGGTAGAGGAGGAAAGGCGCTGGTTGCTGATGCGTAAGCGGCTGAGGGGACCTGGAGTGGCGGGTTTACCTGGCTGGGGCTTTCCGCCATTGCGCTTCAGCTTTTTTCTGCACAGAGCAGCAAGGTCATGGAGCTGGAGGTAGCTGGCTGCGGTTAAGAGGGCACTGAAGTTCTGCTCACTGCTCTGGTCAGACGAGGACAGGAGCTTCCCGGTGTAGATGAAGTCCAGGACCTGTCTGAACACAGAGGGGTTAACCATCTCTGTGTCGAGGTTAATGAGGTTATCATGGAGGACCAGAGATTTGAAGTAGATGCTGCTCGCTGCCAGGATGTTCTTGTGAGCGCGAAAGAGTGCATTCTCCACCACAATGATGACGTCACACAGGAAGCCCTTGGCTCTCTGCTGGTTGAGTTGCAGCAACAGTTGTTTGGCATGATTTGGCAGTTCCATTTCCACCTTCCTTTTTCCTTCTCTCTCTCTCACTCTCTCTCTCTCTCTCTTCCTACACGAGCTCCACCTGAGGCTGAGAGAAAAGAAAAGAAAAGATTAGTTTGACAGTCACAAACAAGAAGAATCAGACAAACCAAAATAAGAAGTACACAAGTTGGTAATATAAGTGTAATAAATGTACACAAAGGTAATTGATGCACAGAATCATTGATTATCCCAAATACAACATGTCTGCCTTCTGGACTGCTTGTTTATCAGTGGACATACAATGCAGTGATTGTTCTATAAGAGTCTTGTGTTTATTACGTTACATTTGATGTCCTGTACAATAGCGCCTGAAGTAATATTAGAACTTGTTAGAGGTTTAAAAGAACACACAGTCACACTGCCAGCACGTGTCCCACATCTCTACCACTCAAACTGCATGTGTTACAAATCCTCAGCATGGTGTGCCACATAATCACACAGCAGCTTAGAAACAGGACCCCCCCCCCCCCTCCCCTCCCCTCCCATCTTCTTTTTTAAACAAATTGCCAACCTACATGTATCATGTTCTGATTGTACACATTGCTTGTGTTCTGGCACAAAAGCCAAAGGGGCGGGGCCGGAGCGGAGCTAAAGTAACTACTTTTCTAAGGTGCCTGCTCTCAGCTCGTCTTCCCGATCCATCTCCGTGGAGTAACTCTAGTTTCGGCGGGGTGCCCTCTTTGGGAGCTCGGCTCACGCTCGTCTCCATTAGGTCATGGTAATGTCAGCCCCTGCCCTATTGTTTGGGGTGGGGGTCGGTGGCACTGCAAGGCCGGGGGGAGGGATTAGGTGACACCTGAGCAGGTAAAACTACACAAGAGGCCGGGCAGGAGAGGGGGGGAGAGGGTGTGGCGCAGAGACAAGGACAGCACCACCTGATCCTCCAGAGAGGCCCTCATTTATGGAATTGGGACAGACGCATCTCATTCTGGGTTAAGGTACATACTGATCATCTTTTACAAATCATGGTGCTCCACTTCTGCTCTGACTGAATACACACATTTTGTAGAGAAGCACAATGTAAAGAATACAACCACAGGGTGAGTGGAACTGTGGGTAGTTTTGATTGGAGCAGCCGGGTTTGTCCCTGACTCATGCTGAACATGTTCTTAAATCCTTAGATTAAGAAAATGGACACACACCCTTAATGCCCCTGATGAGGGTATATGGTATTATAGGAGATTACACTGTAATGCTGAGCGATGCATCACTCAAGCCATCAACACGAATGTGGGAATATGTATCATTTCATCTCAGTGTGTGAGGGGAGAGGCTTTCAACCTCACTGTGACCAAAGCATCAGACTGACATGCAAAGTCACACAGCAGAACTTTGTTTATCTAAAGCCCCAAGAAGGTTCAACTGAGGGCCAGAACTTTATAACTAAAACAGAACCGCAGATTATTCTTAAACCCATGATTGTAGATTGTAATTTGTCATGATCATGTGTTGCGTCAGTTTAAAGAGTGCTTATTGTCAATCTATGTGCTTCATCGAGGATTCTGAAATATCCAGCACAGTAGAAAGCTGCCGCATGGACCCCACAGCCTGCCAACAAACAGCAGCAAAAGCACTTTGGAATCACCTTGAAATCTGAGTGGAAGCGTTACACACACCCAGGCTGAGGCCCTGTGTGTCACAACTGAAAACCACAACAAAGATTTTGAGAAAATAACCAAAGGCAGGACAACATCGTGCGGCTTCACGCAAGAACAAGATAGAAATATTCAATTAAAGATGGCTCGCTGGGGTTTGAAAGCAGGCTGTGTTCAAAGAGCCAGGCAGGCTGATACAATCAGCTGGAGTGATCATTACTCTCAGGTCCAGGCCTGGGCTCGCCTCCTCTGCTTTGACACTTCTACTCATGGTGTTCTTCCCCTCCCCCAGTTTCTCCTCTGCTTCTCTCGTCTTTTCTCTCTCCCTCTCTCCTCCGATCCTCACCAGCCTGTGCCTGGGCATGTAGACGGATCCCAGGGACGAGTTCACCCCGTCCCTGTCCTCAGCGTGAATGATAATGAGCTCCTCTGTAACACGTAACCCAGATCTACAGGCCAATGCAGAGTGTGCGGGGAAGGTGTAAGGCTCGCAACCCCACGGGCGGTAACGGAGAAGAGGCCTGGTAGAGAAAGAAGGGCCTCTGCTGTGATGCCAGCCAGGAAGCCATATATCAGTCAAGTCTCTCGCTTAGCATACACACACACCTCTGCAGGCTTTATGGGGGGATTCAAGAGGCTTTTCCAGCAGACCGACATAAAAGGGGGCTGGGCTCCGTGTAGAGGAGCCAGCTCAGGAGAAGAGAAAAAAGGAAAAAAAAAGAAAAAGAGCCCTCCCCCACCCCTCCTCCTCTCATCCCTCGTTCTCCCTCTCTCCTCCCCCCATCACTCACTCAGCTACCCTCTCTCCCCTGGCCCCTCCGGTGCTGTGCTGTGCCGGCTAGATTCCAGGGAGCTGCTAATGGATTATGGCTGATCTATATGCAGCTAGGGTGGGACACGTGTAGGCCCAGCTCCTCTTCCAACGGTGCTGCCCAGGAAAACAGGCTTAATACCACAGGGGAGAGATCGGCCTCCACCGTCTTAGTAGTTCTACCTGGGAGTGCATGGTGCTGGTGTTGTAAGTGTGCAGTGCGCGTACACACACGTAGGCTATAGAGTTACATGTCTCGTGCAGTATCACGGCATGATTTAACGTGATAAACTGCAGTAACAATTAGAAAATCAGGGTTTATCGGAGCATTAAAACCTGTGTGAAATATGTTAGAAAAAGACAACTACACACACACACAAGAGCTGCATTAAGTGGAATCATATATCCCGTGTGCGGAATGACAAGTTCATATGTCTAACGTTACATAGAGGGCGAGCGGTATTTCCTGCAGAGTTGGCTGCTTGTATTTTTATGTTCTCTGCAGAGGCCGCAGTGACCTGGCAGGAGGGTTGGGAGATGGTGAGATAGCTGGTCAGGAGAGCCATAATGAATGACTGACCCTAGAGGAACAAGACATTCTCTGACCTAATATGGCCCAACATACCAACCCAAGCCCGCTCTGGGTTTGGACAGGAGACCAGGGTGGCTGTTGCCCTTCAGGCACCGGCACAGGATCAGCTTACCTTGCCTGCAGTGTTAACCTTTTCAAAAAAGCGACTCGTGCTTATTGATAGAGGGGCCGCCTGATTTTAAAAACAAGTCATACTGCTTAGTCACAGCCTTGACTTTCTCAGGAGGCGTTGAGTCGACCGATGTTTACGCCGACTCTGCAGACAGGATCAGGATAATATGTCCGTGTGGCACAGAGAGCAAACACGCTTCAAAGTGCCCCAAGCACTGCCTTAATGTCACTTTCCTCTGAATAAAGCTGCTCACACCGGCAACGTGGATAATCTAGTTAAACTCCATTTCTACTCGCCACCTTTGTATCCTTTTATTGTCAAATTTAGTGATTAAACACACACAGTAAAGCTATCTTTGTTCCTGCAATGAAGGTGAGGGAGAGAGCAGTGGGTTGTGGTACTAATCTCCTGAGCAGAGGGTAGAGAGCCAGGAGAGAGGGCAGAGGTGAGGCAAAGTCCTGTGGTGCAATAAGAACACACACCCTCGCATTGTGAAAGGTCACCTGCTAACAAATAGAAAACGAGACTGAGCGAGATTTTAAAAAACATTCGTCCGGGTTTTTATTGCAGGGGTTATCTTACACACCGATGCCTTTGCACCATATTTACTGTCACGGCTTTGACACACACACACACACACACACTGTGCAGAGCGAGAGAAACAGGGGAAGAGGCAACTGTGCAGGTAAGGCACGTTTGAAGCAGGCAGAGAACACAGAGCCAATCATGTACAAGCAAAAAGGCCTTGCTACACACACACACACACACACACACACACACACACACACACACACACACACACACACACACACACACACACACACACACACACACACACACACACACACACACACACACACACACACACACACACACACACACACACACACACACACACACACACACACGAAAGTGTTCTGGTGGGCAGAGGGAGTGGGGGAGGGGCTAGGGGGATGGTACAAAGCCAGTTTGAAATACAAACACCAAGCAACCACCTCTGAGCCATTTCAACATGGCTGACAGTGTATGGGTAAGGTCGAGCCCCCCTCACACAGCGCTGCCTCACGTGTGTGTGGTGGCCCTCATACCAATTTGATGTGTTGCTTGATACCTGCGAAATAAAAACTGTGTCTGCAGGAACAGACCACACATAATGGAACACCATACATCAGATGAAGGTAACAATCATTTCCTGCCTTTTTACCTCACAACACAAAGCTCTCCACTGTGTGTGTGTGACATGATGGGATTTGGTATTTATACATCTTTACTTCTTCTTCTCTACTCCAACATGCCATACAGCCGTGTTCTGAATTTTGAAAGATGAAATGACTGTATATCCACAGACGCAGCCAGGCTGGATAACTGAGGGTTACAGAGGCTAGAATGAAAACATGCTGAGCTCGTCATGATTTATGCCGAGCACGCATCTAAATTCAGACTACAACCTAAAATATATATAACAATGTAAAAAAAAAAAAATATATATATATATACACACATAAAAGCAGATCTCTGCAACAGAATTGTTGGTTACAAACGCTAGAGAACAAGTGCAGCCGGCTCAACGCTGCACGGCTGAAGTGGGAGGGACAGCAATTACAGTCGCCTCGCCGCAGCCCGGGTACAACCATTCCAATTAAGTCTCATTTTCCGTCAGCCATGTTGTACACAACAGAGACCTGCCCAGGGTGCAGCAGACAGAAAAGAGCCCAGTCCATTTCATCACAGGAGGGGGCCTTTAGTCGCCACATACCCCAGATGTGACAGCGTTCTGCAGCCACACACACACACACCAATCTCATGGGTCAGTCAAGACTTGATGCAACAGTCCATAACAGTCTAAATAACGATGACTTCATTTCGGAAACACTGAAACACCAAAGACTTAAAAACAACAGACAACAGAATATTGACTTCTGCGTTTCTCTTCCCCTTCACGTGATGGAGCACGATTGTTTGCATGTCAGTTTTAAAGCCGTCTCTACACTGCAACCACACAATAGGTCATAAATGAGTAGGTGGAGTTTGTCAGTGTCACCCACTGGTAAAACAAGACCTTCAAGCCACAGTCAGGCCTAAAGGCAGAGACAGGAACAATATCTCATGCATACCAATATCACACACACACACACACAGAACATGTTAATATTTCACACCTACATATTTAGGTGATGGGTGCATTAGCCAGACTCTAACATGTTAAAGTCATCAGTCAGGCTCCATGATTGTACTTTTTGTCTGCAGTATTGTGACAGATTTCTGATCAGCGTCCGAAAATACAAATCTGATCCGTTTCCTCATGAGATCTGTGCCACTTGCATCTGTGGTCCTACATCAAATTCACATCAGATCCTCCGGCTACTTTTCCCACCGTGAGAACCGCCCGGGTCACACTTTGTGTAGTTTCTTTAGCGTCTCACTTCTCTGCGTGTGCGTATATCACCGTCATCACTCAGTGTCGTCGCCACATCACAGCCCGGTAAATACAATCATGGAGAGCCGCTACAACTGTACAACTTACTAACTGCTCTCTCTCTCTCCCTCTGGTCATGGACGGTATTTACCATCTACACAGACTAACCGGTTCATTATGTGTATCTGAACAAGCTAATACGATCTGCTACAGTTCCACCAGATGACACACACTTCATCTGTGAGGCGGTCAATTCTGCGGTCATTTTTTGAGGCGGCAGTTGGCATCCATTGTATCGGACGATGTTAAATTAAAAGCCACCTTTAATGTTTTACCGATTCAAACACACAAAGGGTAGGCATCATTAGAAAACGCTCGCTCTGTATTTTATTGGATTATTGCACATGTGTACCTAATAATCTGGTAAGTGTACCGCCTCTGCCTAACATGCTGTGTTGCATCTTTGTGGCTTAGTTGCTGCATCCAAACTGGCCCCTGGATAAATTAAAGACTAAAGTGAACAATGAGACCTTTAAGGCCACAGAGATAGCGGTTACTAACAAGGCACAGTGCATATCTACACTGCGGGGCATTTCTGTGTGCCCTCACTGACGGTAAAGCAATCAACCACTTAACTAAGAAGTGAACGTATGATTGGTATGATAAAGTGACCTCTGTCTTCAAAGAATGAGCTTTGTTGATGAGATAAAAGCCGCCCTGTAAAAAGCATCAGACACACATGACCTGGTGCCTAATGCTTTGGTTAAGGACAGAGGGCATGTTGGGTAAGGAGAGATCCTGTACGGTCCAATGTTTTACAGAGCTGCCCGCCCCCCCACCCCCCACTCCTCTTTAAACGCTGCATAACCTTCTGGCTATCAGCACTACATTCCACAGACCGTTTCTTCTCCTTAAAGAACAACAACCCTGCCCCGAGGTGGTTTAGCCGCCCAACGAAACAAACTGCCCCTCCAACCACCGGCACACACACACACACACACACACAGAGCAGAGCAGAGGGACGGACACGTTTGGATACGACAGGCGAGCACAATCCATAAGTCCTTATCCAACTTGTCAGCAGGACATATAGACTAAGTAGCCTTCTTACTGCACTGCGCTGCCCACACACACCATTGTAAGCCATGATCACAATGTACACAGGATACTGTGTAGGAGTGTGTGTGTGTATATGTATGTTGGGAAGGGGGGAAAGGACAAGTAGGGGGAGGCAAGACCAACCAGCTGATCCTTAGGCGCGTACACACACACACAGATGAATTACACACCCAGGCCAAGGTTTGTAGTCCACAGTGATCAATGACACAAGTCACACTGATCAGTTGACTCCTTATTCTGCCAACCCAAATTTCCTGGTTATATGAACATAGATCTAATGGTATCCAATGGCAACAACGTCTATGTGGGTCACGCTGCCAATGAAATAAAAAGTAAGACAGGATTTAACTCTTTAAGAGCCAAAAAACCCAAATTCCTGTCTGGTTGTTGCACGAGTCTAAATGAGACGTTTTCATTGTGATGTTTTATGAACTACCTGGAAGAGGAATGTGTTCAATATAACAAAAACACCCTGTGGGCTCAGACTGGCACTTCATACCTGCCTGAGAGCTTTTAAGAAACACTGAGGAAATAAAAAAGACTGCATGAACAAAAGGACTGCCTGGACTGTCAGCACGTTGCTGTTAGAGAGGCGACATTGTGACAAACATCTAACGCTCAGACAGTTCAGCCAGGAGCCCCACGTCAGCTTCACCCAATTAGAGCATCAATATGGAGTGTGAAATGTATTTGGTTGTACTGTCACACAGAAACAAAAGCTTTCAAACTGTATTGTGACTAGTATTGGGTATTTTTTTTAAACCTGGGAGGCGAAACAGGCTTATCAACCTTTTTCTATGAGGTGAAACCAGCAAAAGTGCCAATAAACAAATTCCACTACATTTTCCTCACAAACACGTTTTACATGTTAGACAGGGAGAATTAAAAAAATGAAAATGGGGAAAAATTTTGATTAGTTCTTGTCCTGGATTTGAGATTTGTGACACACTTCGCTTAACACCAGGCACAAGCACACAGGCACACACACACTTATATATACACTGTGAGCAGATGCCAGCTCAGTAACATGGCAGTGACTTAAGTCTCATGCAACCTTTGAGTGAAGCAATGTCCCTCACACACACACCTTGATCCAAATGTTTTCACAGAGCCACATTTTGGTTACCACACACACACACTCACATTACTGACATTCCTTTGCCTTATTACCTGCGTGCCCCATGGTACTTTAACTGAACTAATCACTCCAGAAGGCTGGAAGCTGTCTGCACACCTGAGCTCTGAACTAAACGAGCCACCAAGTGACTCTGCGCCGTTTGGAATTCTCTTTCATAAACCAAACTATGTGCATTTGCATTTTGGCTGATGAAAGTGGCGATTTTAACCCGGAAACCCCGGTGTGGTCGATTATTACGCAAGAAGCTGAGCAGTTTGGGGGTCATAATGTAACGTTACGCTGCACCCACACCGTAGCCGTTTGTAAAAAATGGTCGAGTGTGTGTGTGTAACAGTAGCCAACCTATACACACATACAGCAAACTGCAAATTTAAAACCGAAACTATCTGGGTTTATTTAAGATCCAATTGTGTTTATTGGCTACACCTGAGACCGAGGTGGCTTAACCTACAAATAAACAATGCAACAGAAACGACAAGTATCGACTGTAAACGGCGGACTACGCACAATGAGCAAACAAACACCGTGCGTAAAACCAACAAAAACAACCAACCGTGTGTAACGAGTAAAGTGGAATTTGTGTCACTTAAGCAATTTGAGGGGAAACGCGCGTGTATTGAATGATATGACAGCGATCAGTGTTAAATAAGCTTACGTGCATCATCCACGCTGTAAACAAATAACACGACATGGTTACAGCACAGAGGTGGAAGTGTTGTAGATTTCCCCGGAGGTGCTGCGTCGAGTCCCTTTCCTTTCTGTCGCCTGCTGTGCTTTGCCAGCCTGGTTGTTATTTGGTTCACACTCTGCTGAGCTGTGGTGGGGCATCTCCAAAGCCCACGATCCCGATATATAACACCACAACCCCAACAACCTCGCTTATTATGGGCGCTTTGGAGCACGATCCCGGGCTGGGGACGAGAGGAAACTACGGGAGATTCCCCCCCGGTTTGCCAAGCAGGCTGGTAGAGCCACAACAGGCACCGGCGGAGCCCCTTTTTGTTGGCACGCCGTGGAAAAAAACCCCACCACCGTAACACCGAAACCCTCACGATCCGTGCAGCCGCGAGAAAAACGATCCGATCCGAACAGATATTAGAGTTCTGCCGTGTCGCGTTCACGAACCACCTTCAAGAGAAATGATTTGGTTTAAATACCTTATTACATCGGTAGGATCGTTCTCAGTTTACCATCCTCTTGCTCATCTCACAGCCTTCGGGACGCCATGTTGCAAGCTTATGACGTTAGGCTTCCTCACCCCTGACCCACATTTGAATAGAAACCAGCCCAGAGTGCAGCAGAGAAAACATCCCACTGTGGGAGGGTTTGGCCAGTTCCTCAGCTCGGACCCTGGCAACTTTACCAACCAGATGCCAGAGAGAGAAGAAGAAAGACAAAAAGAAAGAAAGAGAGAGAGAGAAAGAGGTGTGGCGTAGTCTAGTTTTAAAAATGGTTAAGGTCTCCATTTCCCATTGTGAACCTACAGCTGAATACTGATCTATGTTGAAAGAAATGCACACACTCACTGTTAATGGTTTTTTTAAATATATTTTTGCATTGTCAAATTAAAAAGAAGAAAATAAATTAGATGTTTTCAGAGAAGCGTGACATTGTTTTGCACAATCTAGATCTGCGTTGACTTGAAGAGGTTTGGCTGCTCAGTCTACTGGAATATACAGTTTGATCAAATACATATGTGATGGCATAATGGAGTGACATGAGCGGGCCGCAGTTCACTTCTGTTACATCTCAAACCAATGACATCGTTATCAGATAATAATATATAGTAATTTGTTTTGCAATGTTTACTATTTTACTACCAGCCTTCACTAACACACACTGCTTCACTAACACACACTGCTTCACTAACACACACTGCTTCACTAACATAAACTGCACTTTCTATGGTGATGATAGGAACTACGTAAGAGGAACATACAGTATATTTAAACGTGATCATTCAGAATCATCGTCCTCATGTCATAATCAATGTAAATGTGTGATTCCAAGTCATCACATCTATTTATTTGGTTGCCTTGTGTGTGTTTTTGGAGAAAGTTGTGCTTAGGATCTTTTGTGTGTAGATTTATCATTTGTGTACGCTGAAGTCCGTTTGAGGACCAGTAATTAGAGAGAGAGAGAGAGAGAGAGAGAGAGAGAGAGAGAGAGAGAGAGAGAGAGAGAGAGCACCAGATGTGCGGAAGTGTGGCAATCCCCTAGCTCCTCCTCTTATCGCTGAGGCTGAAGATAACACACAGCAGCCCTCAGCCAATACAAAGCGGCGCTGATGCTCATGCAGCCTCACTGAACCTGCTCAGTGCTCACTGGCACACGAGCCCGGTGATGCCTTCAATTGCCAATTATAAACTTTCCTAATCACCATTCCGAGTAGTTGGTGAGAAGCAGACGGGGCCTGTTAGTCGTGTGGTGCTGTAGGTGTATGCGGGTCTTTCTTGTGTGTTGTTTCAATAGGACGTATAGAGCAGCTTGATGGCTCTACGCTAAAGCTCTCTCCTGACATCCTGCGGTTACACTGAGAACTGCGTCTTGTCTGCGAGGAGGGGAACAGTGAGCGTTGACACCGAGTCTGCGGTATGAAGCACGTATACGGTTGCAACAGTACAGATGTTACCTTGGTAATAAGAAGGTAAACAACCACAGCTCAGATCAATCCCCTGATAAACTGATCATACAATAAATGTTAGAAATTGCAAAAAATTCCAAATCCAACTAGAATCTTACACAAGATGAGACAAACAAAAAGAGCTTAAACTCCCAGTGAGACGCTGTTGGGTGATGTGAGGGCGTTAGGTTTTAAAATCAGTGCAACAGTGCAATAACAGAATGACATCACAGTGCAAACAGACTGGAGATCGATCAGGAGCATGAAGGATAATCAAAGTTTCCACACAGTTTCTCCATTTCACCACACGCGTTAAGTTGTTGTTTCACAGATTCATAGGAGTTCATTCATCATTTCCTCTCCATCGTCTCCTTATTGATAGAAAGACATTTTCCATTTCACGTGGCATGAACTTTAGTGAAAACCTGATCAAACAAAGCAATTTCGTGCAATCCGATAAAATATGATAGAATATGAGGTTAGACATTAAATGAAGACAGAAAAACATGGAATCTAGCCTAGAATCAGGTCACACAGCTCGGGTGTGTGATGTGACCAGGGCGCCTCCCTGCAGGGCTCAAGCTGGAACGAGAGAGAGAACAAGAGGAAAAGATATAGATCAATGTTGAGATTGAAAATGTAGTTCACAAAAAGTGGAGTAAAGATTTTTAAAGCATTATAAATCTCAACACATGGTTCATTATCTGAACAGCATCTGTTATTTTATCATGTTATGGACTTTGGGCTGAATCCAGCATGAATAAGTGAAGCTTTCCTGTGGTTATCAGCCCGTATAGACACACGAACCTGCTTCTTACCAGCGTGTGCAGCAGCGTCTCCACACTTTGGTGAGGAGCGTGGCCCTGAGAGCAGCGCAGCCTCGGATGTAGAGGAGAGGCGTCAGCACGGCGTTAACGCGGGGCAGGATGCGGATGGGGTCAGTGCCTTCGTTCTTAAAGGTGTAACAGGTTAAACCAAAGAAATGACACACCGAGATATGAATGAAGATCGGAAGCCACGTCCCTAAAAAGAACCCGGCGACCACCAGGATGAGCATCACCGAGGCGCGCTTACTCTCTGACTCTGCAGAGGGATGCTCCCTTTGCAGCTGGAACTTTGCTATGATAAACAGTTTGATGTTCAACCCCAACATTATAAACACTAGAAATATGTTCCCCGTAAGCGTGCCAATACTCGTGAGTCTCCTGGCAACACCGACCGGGACCAGGTTGTGGACACTCACGATTAAGAAGGCATAGGCCCAGTATGCAAAGATGACCACCAGGGTCCTGTTGCGGGTCATGCGCTGAGAGTATCTGAAAGGTGACATCACCGCATGGTACCTGTCTGCCTGCGCGGCCAGAATGGCCATGAAAGACAGGCCCAGGAATGTGGGCACGATGAAATACGTTCTGTTTGGGGACTCGTAGTGATCCCGTACATCGAGAACGCCAACATAGTAATAAGACACGCCGCTGCACACGTCACTGAAGCAGGTGCTCAGCATGTACATGAAGCGGTTCTCGCTGCGCAGCGCCCGGTTCACAAGGATGGAGATGAACACGGACACGTTGAGGAAGATGATCGCTGCAGCCAGAGCGATGCTAAAAAGAAACATCAACACATTGCCAAAGCTTGTGAGGGGCAAGACAGGCGACAGAGTGCGCTGGCTGCTGTTACTCATCAGTGCAGAGAGACGGAGTGTGTGTGTCTGTGTGTGTGAGAGAGACTCCTCAGGTCTTCATAGCACAGCAGAGACTGGAGGAGGGCGGAGGGCAGCTGTGGCTGTACCGCTGTGAGGGGCTTGGTTCTGCTCTGATTTATATGGGGACGCAAACAAACTAACGTCGAATAGGGCGAGTTCAGTTCCCATGGACGCGAACAAAACATGGAGACCAGAGCTCAGCAGCAATACACACATTCTATATATATATATATTATATTCAGAACTTTTTAGTCAAACAATCAACAACACACAGATGTATTTGTCAGTTTCAGGTTACAGCACCACTTCAGTTTGACACACACACACACACATACACACACACACACACACACACACACACACACACACACACACACACACACACACACACACACACACACACACACACCACATGCTGCACCACCGTTTTAATATCAGTTTGAGTTGGATCTCTACTCTGAAGATTTCATGCATGTGTTCCCAAATTCACTCTTTCTTTTTTAAAACTTGAATCGACTCCTATATACCATTTGATGTGTGGTTGTATATGTATACGTTGTGAACTCAAATTACTTTTAAGTATTTTTAATTGTTCTATCGTTCTAACTGGTTTTTGGCCCAAAGTGGTTTAGTTGTGCAGCTGCAACATGAAGCTGTTCTGATCCTTAAAACGAGACTTTAAAAAAGCATATGAATCATCAAAGACGTTAGTTTATGTATAAGGCTCTCTAAGCCCTCTCACTATTAAGGAGCCATGGCTAAACTATAGGCCTGAAACTCACATCTGAACTGTCTGCATGGGCTCGGAGAGACAGACAGGTATTACTACATGCAGAGCAGCACCACAGACAAGAGAAGAGCGAATACTTACTGTTTTGCTTTGACCGTGGTTGTAAACGTGATCGATTAATATCAAGTTATTAGAATAATCGACTATTCGCAGTGAAATGTCACTTTCAGATGCAAGTGACCCTGAATTCAGCAGAACAAGACAACAACAAGCATACTGATTGATGAGTGAACTGAACTGAAGAGGCCCCTCAGACTAAAGGCGAAACGTCTTCAAGTCTTCAAGTCTTCAAGTCTTTACAACCAAGTCCATGAGAATCAACTCTCCCTGGATCTTTCACAATACAAAGCCTATCAGACACATCGCTACATGTTTACTTGTGCATCTTTCATATTCATTTCCTCCTCAGTCATGATTAGTGAGACATATTATTTGAGTCTCCTTTGTTTTGTCCGTGGACCCCATCAGTCACTAGGATGCGTCACATTAACAGGTGGAGAACAAAGAAGCAGCCCGCTGCATGTGTCGTCTGTTCCAACTGTCTGCAGACAATAAAGGGACCGGCTGAGGGAACTGGTTTCTCTTTGTGTTCCAGCCTGATGCAGTAACTTCCCATACCATCCTACAACGCCATTTAAAGGGAATTCAGTTTTAAATAATGAACAGAATTCGCTGCCCGTCCATCCATAGCCAGTGTTTAGGCACTGTAAACACTACAGGACGCTACAAATCACATAAACGGGTTATTGCTCCCTCTAGTGGCTCAAGTCTAGAACATACTGCATACATGTGCTACAGATCTGTACAAATGAAGGTGATGGTATAGTTAGTTTACTGTTTATTTGAAAATAGCAACAATTTCGTACGTGTTTGGTTGTGTTAAGTCATATGTGTATCACTTATACATACTGTATTAGTGTATTGTATTGTATTCACTTTACCCATATTCCATATAATATAATGATCTACCCCTACCTGTATCTCTGAAACTCATCGTGCGTGTGTCTCTGTGTGTGTGTGTCTGTGTGAGATCATACATTCTCTTAACAGATCTTTAAATTGTAGTCGATCCAAACTGCTTTTGTCTGCTATTTCTTCTTCTACTGAGCTCATTCTGGTAGCCAGCATCACACATATTATGCTCAGTAGGCCTGCAATGATATATGTGGATGTGCTTTATATACACATTCATGTTTTCTTATTGTGAAATGGTCCAACAACTGACAACAACAGGCAACACATTGGATTCTCTGTGGATTGGATGTATTATGTTGTATTTAATGATGAATCATTAAGGAGCTTTACAAAACAAACTCTGCAGATCATCTTTGGAAACATATGATCTATTCTATAATCTAATAACGATTTTTTTATATTCAAATGTTCAGTTTCACCACTGAATTCAGAGCTGGGGTATATAGACCTTATGGGCCTAGAATCAATGAACTCACCACAATGAGATACAGTGTCAAGGATGGAAAGACTCAAGCCTGAAGAACAGAGACAGATGATTCAGATTGTTGTCCAGAGCTCCACTTGATTCACATTTGAAATGAACAAACTGCACAAGAAATCAAGAGTGATAGGGCTGTGGTATAAAATAATGAAGCTTATAATTCATTGTGATGTAAATAAGAGGAAGCTGTGGGCCCAGGATTCAAACCGACCATTCAGGTGCTGCAGTCCACAGCATGCTCAAGCTTGGCGATCACTTTGTTTTCCTCATTACGGAGCACCCAGGGGACCCTCAGGCCTCATGTCTCCCTGCACAGGCCTGACATGTGTCTGCTTACCTGTAAACATGTCACTCATCCAGCCCATCTGGCCTCGGTGGAATCGTCCCATTCATCTATAAACGTGATCGATCCCCTCCCTGCCTGGCTCAGCAGCACCATGCTCTTTAATGCCTCCATCCCTCTGTCAGTGGATTTCAACAGTCCGGAAGATTTCCTCATCTTCATCTTCCACATCCTGTTCGCCACGAGCGCCGTGCTCGTCGCGGGCTCTGTGGTCGTGGGGATCTCCTGCACTCGGGCTCTGCGAATCCAGAACCGTTTCGTATTCATGCTGAACACGAGCATCAGTGACACTCTGACCGGCTTCTCGGCCTATTACCTCGGCCTGTTCGACGTGCAGGAGGGCTACCCGTCCAGGAACGGGACCTTCTACATTCTGCCCTCGTTTCTAGGCGTTAACGTGTTAACCTTCCTCTTCGCGCAGTTTGACCGCTACTTCGCCGTGTGTCATCCCTTCTTTTACAACCGCTACATCTCTCGATCGTTCGTCATTTGCACTTGTGGGTTTTGCTGGATTTACACTTACACCATCCTCACCGTGCAGAACATGGTCCCCGTGTCAAAGGCGGCGCAGATCAACGCGTTCGGCGTAATGACCCTGCAGCTCATAGTTCTCACCAAAGTGATCATGACCATAAAGCTGTACGTCATCGCCAGGAGCCACCTGGTGCGCGAGGCGCCCAGTGGCGCCGACGGCGACAACAAGAAGGAGTCGCTGCGTATCATTGTGTTTGTGGTGATGTTCTTCTTGTGTCTGTGGTGTCCGTCTTTTGTTAACATCATAGTCAGGCAGTTGACCAGAGGCGGCTTGAGGTTTAGGAACGAGGCCACCAACCTGTTCGCCACCATGGCCCGGCTGAACGCGCTGGTCACCCCGGCGCTGTACATCTGGGGCAGCCCGGCGCTGCGGAGCGCCGTGTGGAGGTCAGTGTGGCGCTGGGTCTGCACCACACGGAGGGCCAGGTGAGAGGGAACACCGCATGCGTTACATCACTACGTCTCTGTGTTGTTTACTGTACTAGTGTCGGTTTAGCGATGGACTATGAATCTATAATCTTCAATGTGTCACATAAAACAAGAGTGTGTATGTTTACTTTGAATGATGAGTATAACACAATAGAAACCAAAATCTCTCCCCCTCTCTCTCTATCTCTCTATCTCTCTCTCTCGCAGAATTGGTTTTGCCTTCCATAACAAAGTGTAGCCCGATTGAAGATGCGGCTACGGGAGGAGAATGTCTTGGAATTCGTCATGGTTATTAACTTTGTTTGCACTCTTGCCTTGTTGCTTTTCCAGTCCATTCAGAATGTTTCAAAATGACTGAAACATAACGATAATGCACTGGACTGTGTATCAGACCGATGTTGCTTTTCTTTCCGTGTGAATTGTTCATTCTCAAAGTGACTAACAGTGGGACAGGCTCAGGATCAGAGCACTGCACTGGGAGATCAGGAGGTACAAAGGTCATAAGGTGATAGCACTTATGTCATAAACGCTATGATCAGAATATTAACATGTATATAACTATTTAAATAAACGCTTTTTTAACAGCAGTGTTTCTGTTTATGCACTTGTGTTGTGACCAAAAGAGATGTGATGTGATTCCCTGTGGTGTTATTGATCAGAATTATATAGCAGTCAGTTCTGTTCTATACCACAAACCTGGAAAAACATCAATGTAATCTTTGACTGTGACACCTTAGAGGCACAATGATAATAATAAATAAGGAGACACAGGAAGCAGGTGAGCTGTATCCCATACTGAACCCATTTAGGTTTATAGGTGAAGTCTTAGGCCGGAGCTCACACATAAGAGTGAAGATCACCTTTAACATGTTACTGTAACAGTAATAATATCATTGATAATGTGTGTAGTAGAGTGTATGTAGTGTATGAAGAGTATAGTGTGTCTGTTTGAAGGTCCTTTTGTTCATGTCCAGCCTGAAACGTATAGAACTTCATGGCAAGAAGCTGAACCCCCAAAGTCATGTGATCCAGATGATGCCTTAGAAGATATAAGTATGTTTTGTTGTCAAAGCATGAAACTATGATGATAGACGATGTATACTGTATATATTTGCATATAGAGTATTATTATAATATGTTTATGATTTCTTAAGGGTGACCTAATGTCCACATTCAAGTGCACCTATACACCGATGCATCTGTTTATTTGGTGTTGCAACACAATTGAACACAATCCAGTTCAACAGCATATGAAGCATAAAGTCTGTAAAAGGAGTGCGAGTTGAAACGTATAGGTATACGTATAGGTCTCCAGAGTTTAGGGCTGATGACACAACAGGTTTGACTTATAAAATTCTGCACCCGTTCACATCTAGTTTCATTGTACGAGACAATGCTCCTCTCCAACATCTCGGGCTCTGTGGTTGGAGGTGTGCCTCTCTCCGTGGACTTCAGCAGTCCGGTGCATTACTTCATCTTTATTTACCAGATCTTATTCGCCACAGCCACTGTGCTCATAGCAGGAACGGTCGTCATTGGCATCTCGGCCACCAGAGCTCTTCGTCTGCAGAACAGGTTCATCTTCATGCTGAACACCAGCATCTGTGACACTCTGGTCGGACTGTCGGTGTATTATCTGGGCTTGTTTGATGTTTATGAGGGGTATCCGCCGAGAAACGCAACTTACAATGCGTTGCCGGTACTTCTCGGAGTCAATATACTAACGTTCATGTTCGCGCAATTTGACCGGTATTTTGCCGTTTGTCATCCGTTCATTTACAGCCGCTTCGTAACAAGACAAGTAGTAATATGGGTTAATGCTTATTGTTGGATGTACAATTTTGTATTCCTGCTCGTAAGAAATTTCTTACCTCTCTCCAAAGCGATGCAGCTGTACGTTTTCAGCATTATTGCATTACTTTTCATAGTGCTCACCAAAGTGATCATGACTATTAAACTGTATGTTGTCGCCAGGTACCAGCTTGATAAAGACCCTCCGAGTGCAGAGAAAGAGAGCAAGCAGGAATCACTGAGAATCATCATTTTTGTGGTCATAGCCTTCTTGGTGCTGTGGTGCCCGTCGTTTATTAACATAATCCTCCGATTTATGGGAGGAGGAGTGACGTTTAGGAACGAGGCCACCAACCTTTTCGCCATCATGGCCCGTATGAACGCAATGTGCACACCGGCGGTGTATGTGTGGGGGAGTCCAGCTCTGAGAGAAGCCATGGTGAGGACAGTGTGGGGCAGAATATGTCCCAGGTGTAAGAGGAGGTAAAAGGCAGGGAGACACTGCCAGAGTAAACCTATATGCATGCTTCTGTTTGACTGATCGATCCATTAGTCACTTTGACTTTCATGCAATTGAATGATGGGAGTCTAAACTGTGTGATCTCTTTCTGCAGAGTCAGCACCTATGAGGGAAAACGAGGCAGAGCCGTGAAATGAGGAGAACCAGAGGAGGCCAACACTTAGTCACTCTTTTTGCATTGTGCTCTATGGAACAATTGGGATCGTTAAACAGGATTGTTTTTTACAACTATGCTACTCCCATGCTCGCATATCAACATGATCTATATGTACTATTAACCCTTTAACAACATGGTTCCGACTTTCAAAATGTTTCACTGCGCGCTGGTCACATATGGATGTCATAATCTTTCCTGTTTGTCATTATGGCACTGATAATCATTTCATATTATGATTCTACTGAATGTCTCATTGATCAGAGGGGCCAGTTGCTGTCCACTTCATATATATTGTTCGTCAATTTCCTTAGACAGAAAGAAAACATATAAATTCACGGCCTCATTGTGGGGAAGTCTGCTCTTAGGAACAACTGAGATATGTTGAGTTTTTGTTTTACATGATTTATTCTGTTGCAATATGTGCGTCTTCTACTTCAGGACAATATAAATGAACACCAACAACTTACACTCTTCCTCAACGTGCAGGCTCTTGTAGGCCCCACAGACCCAGAGGCCCCATATCTGATATGAAATACATGGATCTCCTTCCAAAAAATAACAAACAGATATTTGCCCAAAGACACATTTATAGACCAAATGTACTGATCTGATATGAGTTTATTCTGAATTGATTGTGTTTTTCCTATGTCCTGTTTTTTGTGCAGATATGTAAGCCGACAGTGCTGAACTCGACAATGATTGATCTCCACATGTATGTTGGCTGTCTCAAATGATTATGGGTGAAAAGTAGACGTAAAAGCAATTTCATGTATTATCTTTCTGACATTAAATTTGTTTTTGGAAAGTCTGTATGATTTATGCATTGACATGATGTTCTAGCAGCGTCATGTAACAGGATTCTATATGACATGTTCAAGCTGAATTTAATTTTATTCAAAGTATTGAACTCAAGTCCATGATTCCATCTCGTCTATGTCACGTCAATTTGAAGCAGAAATTATTAAACCAATGTCTTGATCTCTGCTGCATGACTTCAGAATCATCCAGAGGTTCTTTTCAACAACAAACTAACACACCTGCTGTCCACAGAGGAAGTCTCGCGATAAGACCGTTTTAGGGAGGAAAGCAGAGTGAGACTGACCGAGACGCGCGCGCCTCTCCAGGCTCAGACCAGTGACCTCACTCTAGGTGTCCATGTATAAAATGCGCCTTATGCGTGTTATGTGCGCAGAACAATGCTCCTCTCCAACATCTCGGGCTCTGTGGTTGGAGGTGTGCCTCTCTCCGTGGACTTCAGCAGTCCGGTGCATTACTTCATCTTTATTTACCAGATCTTATTCGCCACAGCCACTGTGCTCATAGCAGGAACGGTCGTCATTGGCATCTCGGCCACCAGAGCTCTTCGTCTGCAGAACAGGTTCATCTTCATGCTGAACACCAGCATCTGTGACACTCTGGTCGGACTGTCGGTGTATTATCTGGGCTTGTTTGATGTTTATGAGGGATACCCGCCAAGAAACGCAACATACACCGTGCTGCCGTCACTTCTCGGAGTTAATATACTAACATTTATGTTCGCGCAATTTGACCGGTATTTTGCCGTTTGTCATCCGTTCATTTACAGCCGCTTCGTTACAAGAAATGTAGTAATCGGTATTAATGCTTATTGTTGGGTTTATACTTATTCTTTCCTGCTCCTTAGACATTACTTGCCTTTGTCCACAGCAACACAGGTGTACGTTTTCTTCAATATCATTTTCATTTTCATAGTGCTCATCAAAGTGATCATGACTATTAAACTGTATGTTGTTGCCAGGTACCAGCTTGATAAAGACCCTCCGAGTGCAGAGAAAGAGAGCAAGCAGGAATCACTGAGAATCATCATTTTTGTGGTCATAGCCTTCTTGGTGCTGTGGAGCCCGTCGTTTATTAACATAATCCTCCGATATATGGGACGAGGAGTGACGTTTAGGAACGAGGGAACCAACCTTTTCACCATCATGGCTCGCTTAAACACAATGTGCACACCGGCGGTGTATGTGTGGGGGAGTCCAGCTCTGAGAGAAGCCATGATGAGGACAGTGTGGGGCAGAATATGTCCCAGGTGTAAGAGGAGGTAAAAGGCAGGGAGACACTGCCAGAGTAAACCTATATGCATGCTTCTGTTTGACTGATTGATCCATGGCTTACTGACTCTGACTTTCATGCATTTGAATGGTGGAGTCTAAACTGTGTGATCTCTTTCTGCAGAGTCAGCACCCATGAGGGAAAACAAGACAGAGCCGTGAAATGAGGAGAACCAGAGGAGGCCAACACTTAGTCACTCTTTTTGCATTGTGCTCTATGGAACAATTGCGATTGCTAAACAGGATTGTTTTTACAACTATGCTACTCCCATGCTCACATATTAACATTATCTTAATGTACTATTATGCTTTAAGAACCCCCATTGGTCATTAGTGCACTGGTATCACCGGGGAGGCAGTAGCTCAGTCGGTAGGGCTTCTGCTTGGGAACCGGAAGGTCGCCGGTTCGAGGCCCTGCCGAGGTGCCCCTGAGCAATGTAATGTAATGGGTGGTAATGTAATGTGAGTCACTTTGGATAAAAGCGTCTGCTAAATGATTGTAATGTAATGATAGTAATATCTTGTTGTAATTCTACTGAATGTCTCATTGATCAGAGGAGCCAGTTGCTCTCCACTTAATATAAATTGTATGTCAATTTCTTTAGACAGAAAAGAAAACATATAAATTCAGGGCCTCATTGTGGGGAAGTCTGCTCTTAGGAACAACTGAGATATGTTGAGTTTTTGTTTAACATGATTTATTCTGTTGCAATATGTGCGTCTTCTACTTCAGGACAATATAAATGAACACCAACAACTCACCCTCTTCCTCAACGTGAAAGGCTCTTGTAGGCCCCACAGACCCAAAGGCCTCATATCTGATATGAAATACATGGATCTCCTTCCAAGAGATAACAAACAGATATTTGCCCAAAGACACATTTATAGACCAAATGTACTGATCTGATATGATTTACTTTACATTTATTTTGCGTATTTGCTGTGTCCTGTTTGTGTGCAGATATTCATCTGACAGTGCTGAACAATGACTGATCTCCACATGTATGTTGGCTGTCTCAAATGTTTGTGAAAATTATAGTGAAAGTAATTTCATCTTTTATCTTTCTGACATTAAAATTCTTTAAAAAATCTCTATGATTTATGCTTTGACATGATCTTCTCTTTTAATATCCCATGAAAGTGCCCACTTTCTTATAAATGTGTCGGCGTTTAGGCGGAATGAAGCTAAACACACAGCAGCGTCATGTAACAGGATTCTATTGGCAATTTCTAAACTGTATTGAATTTCTTTCAAAGTATTGAACTCAAGTCCATGATTCCATCTCGTTTATGTCACTTGAAGCAGAAATTCTTAAACCAATATCTTGATCTCCGCTGCATGACTTCAGAATCATCCAGAGGTTCTTATCAACGACAAACTAACACACCTGCAGGCCACAGAGGAAGTCTCGCGATAAGACCGTTTTAAGGGGGAAAGCAGAGTGAGACTGACCGAGACGCGCGCGCGTCTCTCCAGACTCAGACCGATGACCTCACTATGTATAAGATGCGCCTCTTGCGTGTTATATGCGCAGAACAATGCTCCTCTCCAACATCTCTGGCTCTGCGGTTGGAGGTGTGCCTCTCTCCGTGGACTTCAGCAGTCCGGTGGATTACTTCATCTTTATTTACCAGATCTTATTCGCCACAGCCACTGTGCTCATAGCAGGAACGGTCGTCATTGGCATCTCGGCCACCAGAGCTCTTCGTCTGCAGAACAGGTTCATCTTCATGCTGAACACCAGCATCTGTGACACTCTGGTCGGACTGTCGGTGTATTATCTGGGCTTGTTTGATGTTTATGAGGGATATCCGCCAAGAAACGCAACATACACCGCCCTGCCGTCACTTCTCGGAGTCAATATACTAACATTTATGTTCGCGCAATTTGACCGGTATTTTGCCGTTTGTCATCCGTTCATTTACAGCCGCTTCGTTTCAAGATATGTAGTAATCGGTATTAATGCTTATTGTTGGGTTTATACTTATTCTTTCCTGCTCCTTAGACATTACTTGCCTCTTTCCACAGCAACACAGTTGTTCGCATTCTGTATTATCATATTACTTTTCATAGTGCTTACCAAAGTGATCATGACTATTAAACTGTATGTTGTCGCCAGGTACCAGCTTGATAAAGACCCTCCGAGTGCAGAGAAAGAGAGCAAGAAGGAATCACTGAGAATCATCATTTTTGTAGTCATAACCTTCTTGTTATTGTGGTGCCCGTCGTTTATCAATATAATCCTGAGATTTATGGGAGGAGGAGTGACGTTTAGGAACGAGGCCACCAACCTTTTCGCCATCATGGCCCGTTTGAACGCAATGTGCACACCGGCGGTGTATGTGTGGGGGAGTCCAGCTCTGAGAGAAGCCATGGTGAGGACAGTGTGGGGCAGAATATGTCCCAGGAGTAAGAGGAGGTAAAAGGCAGGGAGACACTGCCAGAATAAACCTATATGCATGCTTCTGTTTGACTGATCGATCCATTAGTCACTTTGACTTTCATGCAATTGAATGATGGGAGTCTAAACTGTGTGATCTCTTCCTGCAGAATCAGCACCTATGAGGGAAAACGAGGCAGAGCCGTGAAATGTGAAGAACCAGAGGAGGCCAACACTTAGTCACTCTTTTTGCATTGTGCCCTATGGAACAATTGCGATTGTTAAACTGGATTTTATATGCTACTCCCATGCTCGCATATTAACATGATCTATATGTCCTATCATTCCATAAGAACTTAGTATCAACTTCGAAAATGTTTCACTGCGCGCTGGTCACGTAGACGTCATTATTCCTCCCATTTGTCATTATAACAATTAGGATAATTTCATATTCTACTACTTCTGCCGAATATCTCATCGTTCGGAGGAGCGATTTGCCTTGTAGTTCATATGTTATACGTCAAAAAAAAACATGTTAGCTCAGGGCCTCATTGTGGGGAAGTCTGCTGTTAGGTACAACTGAGATATGTTGGGTTTTTGTTTGATTTGGTTTCTTCCATTGTAATATGTGCGTCCATCTACTTCTGGAAAATAGAAACGAACACCAATAATTCATCCTCTTCTTCAACGTGTAAGGCTCTTATGTAGGCCCCACAGACCCAGGGGCCCGACTGATCTCCACATGTATGTTGGCTGTCTCAAATGTTTGTATAGTTGAAAAGAAGAAGTGAAAGTAATTTAATTTTTTATCTTTCTGACATTAAATATTTTGAAAAATCTGTATGATTTACGCTTTGATTTACGCTCTTTTAATATCCCATGAAAGTGCCCACTTTCCTATAAGTGTGTCTGCGTTCTGGGGAATGGAGGTAAACACACAGCAGCGTCATGTAACAGGATTCTTTATGACATTTCTAAACTGAATTGAATTTTATTCAAAGTATTGAACTCAAGTCCATGATTCCACCTCGTCTATGTCACTTCAACTTGAAGCAGAAATTCTTAAACCAATGTCTTGATCTCTGCTGCATGACTTCAGAATCATCCAGAGGTTCTTTTCAACAACAAACAAACACACCTGCTGTCCATAGAGGAAGTCTCGCGATACGACCGTTTTAGGGAGGAAAGAGGAGTTTGACTGACCGAGACGCGCGCGCCTCTCCAGGCTCAGACCGGTGACCTCACTCTAGGTGTCCATGTATAAAATGCGCCTCTTGCGTGTTATGTGCGCAGAACAATGCTCCTCCCCAACATCTCGGGCTCTGTGGTTGGAGGTGTGCCTCTCTCCGTTGACTTCAGCAGTCCGGTGCATTACTTCATCTTTATTTACCAGATCTTATTCGCCACAGCCACTGTGCTCATAGCAGGAACGGTCGTCATTGGCATCTCGGCCACCAGATCTCTTCGTCTTCAGAACAGGTTCATCTTCATGCTGAACACCAGCATCTGTGACACTCTGGTCGGACTGTCGGTGTATTATCTGGGCTTGTTTGATGTTTATGAGGGATACCCGCCAAGAAACGCAACTTACACCGTGCTGCCGTCACTTCTCGGAGTCAATATACTAACATTTATGTTCGCGCAATTTGACCGGTATTTTGCCGTTTGTCATCCGTTCATTTACAGCCGCTTCGTTACAAGAAATGTAGTAATCGGTATTAATGCTTATTGTTGGGTTTATACTTTTTCTTTCCTGCTCATCAGACAGTACATGCCTTTGTCCACAGCAACACAGGTGTACGTTTTCTTCATTATCATTTTCCTTTTCATAGTGCTCATCAAAGTGATCATGACTATTAAACTGTATGTTGTCGCCAGGTACCAGCTTGATAAAGACCCTCCGAGTGCAGAGAAAGAGAGCAAGCAGGAATCACTGAGAATCATCATTTTTGTGGTCATAGCCTTCTTGGTGCTGTGGAGCCCGTCGTTTATTAACATAATCCTGAGATATATGGGACAAGGAGTGACGTTTAGGAACGAGGGAACCAACCTTTTCACCATCATGGCTCGCTTAAACACAATGTGCACACCGGCGGTGTATGTGTGGGGGAGTCCAGCTCTGAGAGAAGCCATGATGAGGACAGTGTGGGGCAGAATATGTCCCAGTTGTAAGAGGAGGTAAAAGGCAGGGAGACACTGCCAGAGTAAACCTATATGCATGCTTCTGTTTGACTGATTGATCCATGGCTTACTGACTCTGACTTTCATGCATTTGAATGGTGGAGTCTAAACTGTGTGATCTCTTTCTGCAGAGTCAGCACCCATGAGGGAAAACAAGACAGAGCCGTGAAATGAGGAGAACCAGAGGAGGCCAACACTTAGTCACTCTTTTTGCATTGTGCTCTATGGAACAATTGCGATTGCTAAACAGGATTGTTTTTTACAACTATGCTACTCCCATGCTCGCATATTAACATTATCTTAATGTACTATTATGCTTTAAGAACCCCCATTCGTCATTAGTGCACTGGTATTGCCGGGGAGGCAGTAGCTCAGTCGGTAGTGTCCTCTTGGGAGCCGGAAGGTCGCCGGTTCGAGGCCCTGCCGAGCTGCCCCTGAGCAATGTAATGTAATGGGTGGTAATGTAATGTAAGTCGCTTTGGATAAGCATCTGCTAAATGATTGTAATGTAATGATAGTAATATCTTGTTGTAATTCTACTGAATGTCTCATTGATCAGAGGAGCCAGTTGCTCTCCACTTAATATAAATTGTATGTCAATTTCTTTAGACAGAAAAGAAAACATATAAATTCAGGGCCTCATTGTGGGGAAGTCTGCTCTTAGGAACAACTGAGATATGTTAGTTTTTGTTTAACATGATTTATTCTGTTGCAATATGTGCGTCTTCTACTTCAGGACAATATAAATGAACACCAACAACTCACCCTCTTCCTCAACGTGAAAGGCTCTTGTAGGCCCCACAGACCCAAAGGCCTCATATCTGATATGAAATACATGGATCTCCTTCCAAAAGATAACAAACAGACATTTGCCCAAAGACACATTTAAAGACCAAATGTACTGATCTGATATGATTTACTTTACATTTATTTTACGTTTTTGCTGTGTCCTGTTTGTGTGCAGATATTCATCTGACAGTGCTGAACTCTACAATGACTGATCTCCACATGTATGTTGGCTGTCTCAAATGTTTGTGAACATTATAGTGAAAGTAATTTCATCTTTTATCTTTCTGACATTAAAATTCTTTAAAAAATCTCTATGATTTATGCTTTGACATGATCTTCTCTTTTAATATCCCATGAAAGTGCCCACTTTCTTATAAATGTGTCGGCGTTAAGGCTAAATGAAGCTAAACACACAGCAGCGTCATGTAACAGGATTCTATTGGCAATTTCTAAACTGTATTGAATTTCATTCAAAGTATTGAACTCAAGTCCATGATTCCATCTCGTTTATGTCACCTGAAGCAGAAATTCTTAAACCAATATCTTGATCTCCGCTGCATGACTTCAGAATCATCCAGAGGTTCTTATCAACGACAAACTAACACACCTGCTGTCCACAGAGGAAGTCTCGCGATAAGACCGTTTTAAGGGGGAAAGCAGAGTGAGACTGACCGAGACGCGCGCGCGTCTCTCCAGGCTCAGACCGATGACCTCACTATTTTTGCATTTTGCTCTATGGAACATTTGCGATTGTTAAACTGGATTTTATATGCTACTCCCATGCTCGCATATTAACATGATCTATATGTCCTATCATTCCATAAGAACTTAGTATCAACTTCGAAAATGTTTCCCTGCGCGCTGGTCACGTAGACGTCATTATTCCTTCCATTTGTCATTATAACAACTATAATAATTTCATATTCTACTACATCTGCCGAATATCTCATCGTTCGGAGGAGCGAGTTGCTGTGTAGTTCATATGTTATATCTAAAAAACAAACAAACATGTTAGCTCATTGTGGGGAAGTCTGCTGTTAGGTACAACTGAGATATGTTGTGTTTTTGTTTGATTTGGTTTCTTCCATTGTAATATGTGCGTCCATCTACTTCTGGAAAATAGAAACGAACACCAATAATTCATCCTCTTCTTCAACGTGTAAGGCTCTTATGTAGGCCCCACTGACCCAGGGGCCCGACTGATCTCCACATGTATGTTGGCTGTCTCAAATGTTTGTATAGTTGAAAAGAAGAAGTGAAAGTAATTTCATTTTTTATCTTTCTGACATTAAATATTTTGAAAAATCTGTATGATTTACGCTTTGACATGATCTCATGATTCTCTTTTAATATCCCATGAAAGTGCCCACTTTCCTATAAGTGTGTCTGCGTTTGGGGGAATGGAGGTAAACACACAGCAGCGTCATGTAACAGGATTCTTTATGACATTTCTAAACTGAATTGAATTTCGTTCAAAGTATTGAACTCAATTCCATGATTCCATCTCGTCTATGTCACTTCAACTTGAAGCAGAAATTCTTAAACCAAATCCTGATCTCTGCTGCATGACTTCAGAATCATCCAGAGGTTCTTTTCAACAACAAACAAACACACCTGCTGTCCACAGAGGAAGTCTCGCGATACGACCGTTTTAGGGAGGAAAGAGGAGTTTGACTGACCGAGACGCGCGCGCCTCTCCAGGCTCAGACCGGTGACCTCACTCTAGGTGTCCATGTATAAAATGCGCCTCTTGCTTGTTGTGTGCGCAGAACAATGCTCCTCTCCAACATCTCGGGCTCTGTGGTTGGAGGTGTGCCTCTCTCCGTGGACTTCAGCAGTCCGGTGGATTACTTCATCTTTATTTACCAGATCGTATTCGCCACAGCCACTGTGCTCATAGCAGGAACGGTCGTCATTGGCATCTCGGCCACCAGAGCTCTTCGTCTGCAGAACAGGTTCATCTTCATGCTGAACACCAGCATCTGTGACACTCTGGTCGGACT
Source organism: Genypterus blacodes (assembly GCF_046128005.1). Classification (NCBI taxonomy): domain Eukaryota; kingdom Metazoa; phylum Chordata; class Actinopteri; order Ophidiiformes; family Ophidiidae; genus Genypterus; species Genypterus blacodes. The sequence continues at coordinate 3,309,632 of NW_027466858.1, forward strand.
GTCGGTGTATTATCTGGGCTTGTTTGATGTTTATGAGGGATACCCGCCAAGAAACGCAACTTACACCGTGCTGCCGTCACTTCTCGGAGTCAATATACTAACGTTCATGTTCGCGCAATTTGACCGGTATTTTGCCGTTTGTCATCCGTTCATTTACAGCCGCTTCGTTACAAGAAATGTAGTAATCGGTATTAATGCTTATTGTTGGGTTTATACTTTTTCTTTCCTGCTCATCAGACAGTACATGCCTTTTTCCACAGCAACACAGGTGTACGTTTTCTTCAATATCATTTTCCTTTTCATAGTGCTCACCAAAGTGATCATGACTATTAAACTGTATGTTGTCGCCAGGTACCAGCTTGATAAAGACCCTCCGAGTGCAGAGAAAGAGAGCAAGAAGGAATCACTGAGAATCATCATTTTTGTTGTCACATTCTTCTTGGTGCTGTGGAGCCCGTCGTTTATTAACATAATCCTGAGATATATTGGACGAGGAGTGATATTTAGGAACGAGGGAACCAACCTTTTCGCCATCATGGCTCGCTTTAACGCAATGTGCACACCGGCGGTGTATGTGTGGGGGAGTCCAGCTCTGAGAGAAGCCATGATGAGGACAGTGTGGGGCAGAATATGTCCCAGGTGTAAGAGGAGGTAAAAGGCAGGGAGACACTGCCAGATTAAACCTATGCATGCTTCTGTTTGACTGATCGATCCATTGCTGCTTACTGACTCTGACTTTCATGAATTTGAATGATGAAGTCTTCACTGTGTGATCTCTCTCTGCAGAGTCAGCAACTCTGAGGGAAAACGAGACAGAGCCGTGAAATGAGGAGAACCAGAGGAGGCCAACACGTATAGTCACTCTTTTTGCATTGTGCTCTATATGGAACATTTGCAATTGTCGTTAGACGTCATTTTATTATTTGTTTTTATTACACTGATAATAATTTCATATTCTTTCTGTATTTCTGCCAAATATCTCATCGTTCAGAGGAGCCAGTTGCTGTCTAGTTCATATATTCTATGTCAAACCATAGAATTTCAGGGCGTCATTGTGGGGAAGTCTGCTGTTAGGAAAAACTGAGATATGTTGTGCTTTTTGTTTGACATTTCTTTTATTGCAATATGTGCGTCTATTCTACTTCAGGAAAATAGAAATGAACACCTGTCTCTCCTGTACTGTTGGCAGTGAAAGCAGGTGTATCTGTCCACGCAGAATTGAAATCTCTATGTTCCTCCAAGATTTGTGTTGGAGTTATCCACGGATAGTGAGTTAGGTCAGTTCATATTACTACACAGATGTGGACATGTATATACATAAAAAATCCTTTCTAGACCTTGATGTTTTATATATATACAGTTTTGTTATTATTGAAGAAATTTCAGGCTGTTCATTATATATTTTGTAGAAAGATATTTAAATATTTGATATATACTTGTACTTCTTCGCACTTAAACAAGGGCAAAACTTGGAGTTGCCATGATTTGACTGCTCCGGCCCACTTGAGTTTAAATTGGGCTGAATGTTTCCCCCGGACTGGAATGAGTTTGACACCTCTGCTATAGAGTGTCACGATTTGCTTTGAAAAACGTATTTTTTTCTATTTTTTCTTTATTCTATTTCTATAATAATCATACATCCCACTGCAGAGTCTGTTTGAATGAATGCTCATTTACAATAATATCTATTAGTAATATTGTAGCCTCATAGACGTGTCACCCTCATTATAAGGCTCAAATATGAACAAATATTCAAATAAAAACACAAAATCAATGCAGTAGAAACTCATATCAGATCAGTACATTTGGTCTATAAATGTGTGTATTTTTAGTAATTTGATCGTTAATTTTTTTTTATGGGGCCTCTGAGCCTGTGTGGCCTAAGAGCCTTTCACGTTGCAGAGGAAGATGAGTTGTTGGATAATAATTAATCATAATAATGTGCTTGCTTTATGGAGAGAAATTAAAGAGAAATCATAATAGCAAACAACACGCAATGTAACGTTAAAATACATTTCCAGAACAAACACGTAGCGTTTACTGAAATGTACCAAGCTGCAGATGAAGGTAAAAGAGCGATGACGTCACTGCTGAGGAGAGCAAATATAACTTGAAGAAGATCGTAAGGCGCGGAAGGCCTTCACAGGCGGAGATTACATGAAAGAATCATTTACTACAATATCAGAATCTATTCAAAATCAAACGTGAAATTGCTCAGAAAATCAATGCAAAAACCATAAGATTTATTTAACGAGCCACAGATCCACGGTGGCTTAGCGGTTAGCACTCCTCTTCTTCCTCACAGCGAGAAGTTTGTGGATTTTATCCCCGACCTCAGCTTTTCTGTTTGGTGTTGTGTTTTCTGCACCACTGCGACCCCAATGGACAAATTAGGAATAGCAGTTGCTTTTTTGAATATTTGCCGTTAATGTCTTATAATTTCAACATTTTTCAAAGCGTGTCCGTTCCTTCCTTCCTGTGAAGCGACGCATGCGCATTGGTGTCTCCGCAGTGCGCATTTCCAGCTCTGCCAGCCGCCCAGCTGACGTGATCTGCCTGTGTGGACTGAACCAAGCTCAGTACATTCACACACACACATAATCATTGCCCCATAGATAAACATATACATGTGAAAATATGACTCTATACCTTTAGAAAGAAATACCTCTTTAAAATCAGAAGGAAATAAACTCCCCCCTCCGCAATCAGTGATGGTTTAACCCGGCTCAATAAAGTTCACCTGGAGCGCTGCCTGTGTCCTTCCCTCGACCAGATGACAGCAACAGGTAAGGACTGAACGCTGCTGATGTGCCCCATGATTATTAGATCGCCATTGAAAAGGACAAACTAGCAGCTTATGCTAAACATGAGCCGTGTCCTCTTTGAGGTTGAAGTGCCAAAGTAGAAGCTAATGTACAGTGTAGCTGTAGCATAACCACACTAGCGGCTAATGTTAATGTTGCAGCACTTGATTTGTATCGAAATGTCTGGTTTTCATGATGTGCCGCCCCCCCATATGTGCCCCCCTCATATGTGCCCCCCTCATATGTGCCCCCATATTTGCCCCCCTCCATATGTCCCCATTTCCCCCCCCCCCCCTCATATGTACCCCCATGGATATGTATGTTTTCTTTACTATTTTCCTTCCGCAGAGGCCTGTGTGTCTTCATCTTATCTGTAACATGTATGTGTGTTTTTCTGCGAGCCTGTGTGCTCTAACATTTATTGTGCCTGTTCTGCTTTGTGTGTAACTTATGAGTGTTTTGCGAGGCCCGTGTGCTTCCAACACTCAGTGCTGCTGTGTTGTGTCGGTGTGGTGAGCTGCCGCTGCTCTGCTGTTCCACACTGCTGTGAGATGTATGTTCCTGTTTTCACTCCATTGTTGCACCTCCTGCAACACTGGACCACCCTTTAGTTTGAGGTGACAGAGCAGAGTAGTGTAGGTGCCTCCCTGAAATCCAACCCCTGGGAGGTGGGAACAGGCCAAGTCCAGCTGAGCTTGACAAAGCTGTAACCCGGACTCGCCTGGAGACGATCTGGCTAATGCGGCTCTGGTCTGTGACTGTATGTTGCAGCACTCGATTTGTACTGAAATGTCTTTATCCTCTTTAACATGGACTTAGCTTGTTTAGTATCTTTCACTCAGCTTTCCTCCTCAACAGTCTGAAGGTGAAGCTTATTTCCTTACAGCCCGTCATGCCTCATGTCTCCACTCCAGGGCGTTGTTGCAACCTCACAGACTTGTATGGTAACACAGCCATCAGCCTGATGGAAGAACCAGGTTCAAGCCCTGGTGGGAGTAACTGGTTTGTACTACAGCGTCCTGTGAACTCTGACCTCTACAGTAAAGATTCATGAAGTGATTCAACTGAGACCAGTAGAAGTTCCAACAAAGAATGTGTCCTGTAATCTTCTGGATGTTTACAGCTGTTGCAGATGTTGACCCCCTTCATGTGACTCTTCTTGCGCCGATCTGATGCATAGTGCCAGTGGATGAGTTACAATTTTCTCTCTCCAGGTCGTCTTGTATCGGTCCTGGAGTTCAGTTGGGATCTGGAGACGCCAACGCTTTTCCTCAATGTTCATTTTCCCATTCTGTCATTCTTTTTGATCTGGACGTGCAGAGTTCTCAGCCACTCAGCTTCATCTTGCCACAGGACACAATACACACGCATGAGGAAGGCTAAACATTTTTTCAATTCTGAGGTATTTTAAACTTGCGATGTCTGGGGAAAAAAACATGAAATGTTTGAAAATGCTGATTCGTTAAAAGAAATACTGAGAAAAATTTGACTGTGTGAAAGTTGATGTCTTGTAAAGTCATCCCGTGGGCCAGATTGGACCATCTGACGGTCCGGTTTTGGCCCGCAGGCCGTATGTTTGACACTCCTGCGTCTATAGGCTCAGACTGGTGACCTCACTGAAGTTTTGCCCGTATAAAATGCGCCTCTTGCGTGTTGTGTGCTCAGAACAATGCTCCTCTCCAACATCTCTGGCTCTGTGGTCAGAGGTGTGCCTCTCTCCGTGGACTTCAGCAGTCCGGTGGATTACTTCATCTTTATTTACCAGATCTTATTCGCCACAGCCACTGTGCTCATAGCAGGAACGGTCGTCATTGGCATCTCGGCCACCAGAGCTCTTCGTCTGCAGAACAGGTTCATCTTCATGCTGAACACCAGCATCTGTGACACTCTGGTCGGACTGTCGGTGTATTATCTGGGCTTGTTTGATGTCCAGGAGGGTTATCCGTCCAGAAACGGATCTTACAACGCGTTGCCGGCACTTCTCGGAGTCAATATACTAACATTTATGATAGCGCAATTCGACCGGTATTTTGCGGTTTGCTATCCTTTTATCTACACTCGCTTTATCACAAAGAGAGTCGTTATCTCTGCAAATGTCTATTGTTGGCTTCATGTTTATGGTCAGTCACTTATTTCTAATTTCTTACCTCTCTCCAAAGCGATACAGTTGTACGTTTTCAGCATTATCGCGTTACTTTTCATAGTGCTCACCAAAGTGATCATGACTATTAAACTGTATGTTGTCGCCAGGTACCAGCTTGATAAAGACCCTCCGAGTGCAGAGAAAGAGAGCAAGCAGGAATCACTGAGAATCATCATTTTTGTAGTCATAACCTTCTTGTTATTGTGGTTCCCGTCGTTTATTAATATAATCCTCAGACTGATGATAGGACGAGGAGTGACGTTTAGGAACGAGGCCACCAACCTTTTCGCCATCATGGCCCGTTTGAACGCAATGTGCACACCGGCGGTGTATGTGTGGGGGAGTCCAGCTCTGAGAGAAGCCATGGTGAGGACAGTGTGGGGCAGAATATGTCCCAGGTGTAGGAGGAGGTAAAAGGCAGGGAGACACTGCCAGATTAAACCTATATGCATGCTTCTGTTTGACTGATTGATCCATTAGTCACTTTGACTTTCATGCATGGAGTCTTAACTGTGTGATCTCTTTCTGCAGAGTCAGCAACTTTAAGAGAAAACGAGGCAGAGCCGTGAAATGAGGAGAACCAGAGGAGGCCAACACACTTCCGTGGAGCATGTAATATTAATGTTCAGTCATATTTGCTGCTGTCATGTCCTATGCCCAAAGGGGGGGGGTAATGATTGATCACTATTTATTATCAATTTTTTGTTTTATTTTAAGTGTCATGTATCACGAGGTTAGAATAGAGTTTCCTGAGACCAAAGTCAAAACAAAGGAACAATCCCTGCTAGCTGTCCCTTGTCCCGAACTCGTCATGTCGTCATCCTCTCTCCTGTCTGTCGCTTCCCAACTCCCAACCCGCTCATTAACACTGTTCGTGTTTCCAGTTTGGGTGGAACCAAGTCCTGATCCATAAGTACATCTGCTGTTCCGTGTGTGTGTCCTTCAGGCTGAGCTGCTCTCACCTGCTCACTACAATGCTCTCCTTTCTCAACACAACGCTCGTGCCTCTAGCCTTTGACTTTGACAGGCCGGGAGACGTTGTGCTTTTTCTCTTCCACGTCTTGGTCGGGTCGAGCATGGTGCTGGTCGCCGGTTCCGTCGTATGCGGCATCATCAGCACCCGCTCGCTCCTCCAACAAAACCGCTTCATCTTCATGCTGAACACGAGCATTAGTGACACGCTGACAGGCTGCGGGGTTTACTACCAATGCGTCTTTGATGTGCAAGCCACGATTCCACCTAAAAACGGGACTTATTTCATTTTGCCTTCGTTGCTTGGAGTTAATATCGTGACGTTTCTTTTCGCTCAGTTTGAGCGGTACGTCGCTGTGTGTCACCCATTCTTCTATGGTCGCTTCATTACCACCAGATTGATTGTGTGTGCCAACGCCTTCAGCTGGTTCTACGTCTATGGGACTCTGTGCGGACAGCAACTGGTGCCTCTGTCTAAAGCTTTGCAGATCGGCCTTTATGGTAGAATCGTTTTGCAGGTGGTAATTGTGGCCAAAGTGGTCATGACGGTGAAGTTGCTGTTAGTCGCCAGGTTTCAGCTGCACCGAGAGCCTCCGAGCGCAGAGAGAGACAGCAAGAGAGAGTCCTTGTTGATCGTCATACTGGTGGTGTCGTTCTTTCTGCTGTTGTGGTCACCGGCTATTTTATACGTAGTTGTGTCACAGCTGACGGGAAAAAAGTTAACAATCAACAACGAGGCCCGAAACCCGCTGAGCTTCTTGTCCCGGAGCAACGCTCTGTTCACGCCGTCCGTCTACCTGTGGGCGAGCCCCTCACTCAGGGCCGCAGTGTGGAGGAGCGTGTGGAGCAAAACCTGCTGCTGTAAACGACCCAAAAGGCTGGTTGAACCTATGTCTTAGAATATCATGTCACCTAGACGGCACAGCCTTCATAAGCCGTACAGAAATTAGTTTGAATGTGTTATTACTGATGGCGTGAGTTCTGTCTTTGTACTCGCCACATGTAAACAGCAGATCAATGTGAGAGGAAGAGTGTGATGTGGATGCAATTTGAAAATCATAGAATCTGTGATCTGCTACATTTAGCAAAGATGGATTAGAAAAGAACACAACATAATAATGTGGAAGTCAAAAGAGTAATAAGTGAGAAAGCAAGCAGGAATCTTAACATGAAGTCATAGTGTGTACTCAATTTGAAGACATTTCCTTTACTTGTCGTTTCTTTGAAATCAAGTGGAAATACGGCAGAATTACCTTCAATGTAAAACAGTATGCAGGCCCAAGTACTGTTACATTTATTTATATATATATATATATATATATACTGTGTGGCTGGGTGTGTGTGTGTGAACAACAAAATACTACAATGACAAGAACTATACTTCTAATAATAATCTTGGATATTTCCTCCTTTAGGGTTCATAAGGTTGGCCGGAAGATACCCCACATCAACACAATGACAAATGAGCTTCATCTGTTTTGTGTGTTTCTGAGCGCTGAATTGCAGTTTGACTTCACATTTTCGTTTGGATCAACAAGCCCCTTTGAAATACTAAATGTCCTATTTTTATTTTGGTCTAAATCCTCTTCCATAAGAGACCGTTGTAGAAATGCTGCGGCTGTTTGTAAACAATAAACTATCTAACTGATTATTACTTTTACCATCCAACTTCCTGACATTTTGATTTAGATGCACATGATACCGATGATGTCATTATTTTGCCTTGCAGGGAGCAATGAATGGTAAAGGAACGACACAGCTCTGAACATGCATATAAAACATTATCATACAGAAGATCATAGGATACATAAAACATAATGGGAATAAATTCTACATGTGTTTGGGGAAGAAAACTACTCTCTTTAAATGAAGGCATGTTCTTAAATGAATGATTTATTGATCTTCCTGAATTGAATTTTTTCCACTCATGATTGATGCATTCTTGATCGAAGCAACTTGTGTGAAAGGATAAAGTTTGCTTTTGTCAACCCAAACCTTATTAAACATCTGTGCGCCCGTGATTGAGTGTGCATCACATTCACAGAAATAGTAGTTAGTAGCACTAAACGTGTTAGGTGGTCACCATAAGCGCTGCTGTAGGAGGTTTGAATGGAGTTTAGTGAGAGTAAGGTCCAGACAAAGGAACAAGCCCTGTGAGCTGTCCATGGTCCTGAGCTCGTCGTGCCGTCATCCTCTCCTCTGCCTCTGTCTCCTCCCAACGCATCCGCTCATTAACACTGTTCGTGTTTCCAGTTTGGGTGGAACCAAGTCCTGATCCATAAGTACATCTGCTGTTCCGTGTGTGTGTCCTTCAGGCTGAGCTGCTCTCACCTGCTCACTACAATGCTCTCCTTCCTCAACACAACGCTCGTCCCTCTGGCCTTTGACTTTGACAGGCCGGGAGACGTTGTGCTTTTTCTCTTCCACGTCTTGGTCGGGTCGAGCATGGTGCTGGTCGCCGGTTCCGTCGTATGCGGCATCATCAGCACCCGCTCGCTCCTCCAACAAAAGCGTTTCATCTTCATGCTGAACACGAGCATTAGTGACACTTTGACAGGCTGCGGGGTTTACTACCAATGCGTCTTTGATGTCAGAGACGCAATCCCATCTAAAAACGGGACTTATTTCATTTTGCCTTCGTTGCTTGGAGTTAATATCGTGACGTTTCTTTTCGCTCAGTTTGACCGATATGCCGCTGTGTGTCACCCATTCTTCTATGGTCGTTTCATTACCACCAGATTGATTGTGTGTGTGAACGTGTGCACTTGGCTATACGTCTATTCACAGGTGTACGTAATGAGCGTGGTGCCTCTGTCTAAAGCTGTGCAGATCGCCATTTATGGTAGACTCGCGTTGCAGGCGGTAATTGTGGCAAAAGTGTTCATGACGGTTAGGTTGCTGTTAGTCGCCAGGTTTCAGCTGCACCGAGAGCCTCCGAGCGCAGAGAGAGACAGCAAGAGAGAGTCCTTGTTGATCATCATACTGGTGGTGTCTTGCTTTCTGTTGCTGTGGTCACCGAGTATGGTGTACTCGATTGTTTCGCGGCTGACGGGAAAAAAGTTAACAATCAACAACGAGGCCCGAAACCCGCTGAGCTTCTTGTCCCGGAGCAACGCTCTGTTCACGCCGTCCGTCTACCTGTGGGCGAGCCCCTCACTCAGGGCCGCAGTGTGGAGGAGCGTGTGGAGCAAAACCTGCTGCTGTAAACGACCCAAAAGGCTGGTTGAACCTATGTCTCAGAATATCATGTCACCTAGATGCTACAGCGATTATTTGATAAGCAAACTGTTATAATATGTTTGTTAGTACTTATTACATAATGCTGATGGCGTGAGTTCTGCTTTTTACTCACCACATGTAAACAGCAGATCAATGTGAGATGAAGAGGATATTATGGATGCATTTGGAACTCTTAGAAAACTGTTGCAATGTGTGTCAAAGCGGGAAGAAATTAACATAGAGCGTGCATTGAAACAGAAAAATTATTTGTCAGGTTAACTCGTCACTCCTTTCAAATCGTTAAAAGGAAAAACAATAATCAGGCCCTCAAGCTTTGTTATTTATTTATTCGAAGCTGCAGATTTATTATGTACATTTTGCCATGATTCAGAATTAATATCCATCATGTCCTCCCTTTAGGGTTCATACGGTTGGCCGGAAGATACTCAAATCTACACAAAGACACGCATGAGCTTCCTCTGCTTTGTGTCTTTCTGAGCGTCGCATTGCAGTTTGACTTCAGGTTTGTGTTTGGATTTACAAGTTAATTCCCGAGAATCTGAGCCCCTTTGAAATACCAAGATAGGAAATGTCCTATTTTTTATCTCTTGTTCCAAATCCTCTTATAGGAACTGTTAAAAAATGTGTGTTTGTAAACGACAAATTGTCAAACTTATTACTTTAACCTGCAACAGCTTGACAATTAGTCTTATATTATTATATTATGATACTGATGATTATGTTCTGTCATCAGAATGAAGCAATCAGTTGTTGCAGGGATCAATGAATGGTATAAAGGATGGACAGTATTAAATATTACATGTAAAACATACTGTATCATATAGATGACCATAGGACATATCATTCATATAATATAAATAACTTCAAACAGGATGTACTGTATGCTGGAGGCAGGAACAGTTTTCATTGTAAATTAAAGGCATGTTCTTGAATGATTTATTCATCTTCCTGAATTGATTTTCTCCCACTCATGGTTGATGCATTCTTCATCTATGCAACTGGTGTTTCTGCAGAATCAGCTCCGGTGACTCGACGGTGATACACCGAGTTGTGAAAAGACAAGAATCAGAGCTCCATCTTCTACCAGACAGTTAAAGGATAAAGTTTGCCTTTGTCAACCCAAACCTTACTAAACTGCTGTCCGCCCCTGTTGATTGTGCATCACATAAACTGACATAGAGACACAAATCACTCCAAGAATCACAGAGTGACATTTACTATGTGGCCCTGGATTAAGAAAATAAATCATCTGTGGGATTTATTATGTGGTCAAAAGGTTAAGAAGGAAAAATCGGGCAGGAGGTGATCTGATGGCCGATGGGATGGTGGGCCCCAAGAGACATGAGGTGTACCCGGAAGAAATATTGAAAACAATGTCAGCTGCCAATTAAGTGAATAAATTATGATGGACTAGTGCCAGGGCCAGGATGGCACTGTCTTTTCTCCACTCTTGCTGCTATATGGCACAAAGGCTAAAGGCCAAAGTCAAAGGCCAAAGTCTTTAAGGAGGCTGTGGGGTGCTGGAACCATCAGCTTCCGTCTTCAGTAGGCAGGTCTGTTCCAATAACTACTCAGTCACTTGAATATCTCGTTGTATTCTCTCCATACTGAGCTCACTGCTAACACCAATGTGTTGAGCTTAACCTTTCAGAGAATAACGAAACCACCAACCATATTAATGAATACATATAATTACTAGAATGTGTAGTTAGTGTGTTAGTAATATGTATCATGACGATTAATCGAACATTTGAGAGGGTTAAACTACTCTAAGGTGGACACCGTAAGCGCTGCTATAGGAGGTTAGAATGGAGTTTACTGAGACTAAAGTCAAAACAAAGGAACAATCCCTGTGAGCTGTCCATGGTGCTGAACTCGGTTCTCGTCATGTCGTCATTACATTAGATTACATTACGATCATTTGGCAGATGCTTTTATCCAAAGCGACTTACATTACATTACCACCCATTACAGAGGGGGGAGCAAGTGAGGGTTCGGTGCCTTGCTCAGGGGCACCTCGGCAGGGACTCGAACCGGCGACCCTCCGGTTACCAAGCTCTAGCGACTGAGCTATACTGCCTCCCTCCCTCATCCTCTCTTCTGTCTCCTCCCAACTCCCAACCCGCTCATTAACACTGTTCGTGTTTCCAGTTTGGGTGGAACCAAGTCCTGATCCATAAGTACAGCTGCTGTTCCGTGTGTGTGTCCTTCAGGCTGAGCTGCTCTCACCTGCTCACTACAATGCTCTCCTTTCTCAACACAACGCTCGTGCCTCTAGCCTTTGACTTTGACAGACCGGGAGACGTTGTGCTTTTTCTCTTCCACGTCTTGGTCGGGTCGAGCATGGTGCTGGTCGCCGGTTCCGTCGTATGCGGCATCATCAGCACCCGCTCGCTCCTCCAACAAAACCGCTTCATCTTCATGCTGAACACGAGCATTAGTGACACGCTGACAGGCTGCGGGGTTTACTACCAATGCGTCTTTGATGTGCGAGACGTATTCCCGTCTACAAGCGGGACTTTTTTTGCTTTGCCTTCGTTGCTTGGGGTTAATATGTTGACGTTTCTTTTCGCTCAGTTTGACCGATATGTCGCTGTGTGTCACCCATTCTTCTATGGTCGTTTCTTTACCATTAGATTGATTGTGTGTGTGAACGTGTGCACTTGGGTATTCGTCTATGGACAGCTGTGCGTAATGAACGTGCTGCCTCTGTCTAAAGCTTTGCAGATCGTTGTTTATAGTAGAATCGCTGTGCAGGCGGTAATTGTGGCCAAAGTGGCGATGACCGTTAGGTTGCTGTTAGTCGCCAGGTTTCAGCTGCACCGAGAGCCTCCGAGCGCAGAGAGAGACAGCAAGAAAGAGTCCTTGTTGATCATCATTGTGGGGGTGTCGTTCTTTCTGCTGCTGTGGTCACCGAGTATGATATACTCAATTGTATGGCGTCTAACCGGAAAACGGTTAACAATCAACAATGAGGCCCGAAACCCGATGAGTTTCCTGTACCGAGGCAACGCGCTCTGCACGCCGTCCCTCTACCTGTGGGCGAGCCCCTCACTCAGGGCCGCAGTGTGGAGGAGCGTGTGTAAACGACCCAAAAGGCTGGTTGCACCTTTGTCTTAAAGTATCACGTCACCTAGACAGACAATATGAAATGAAGAGTGTAAGATGGATGCAATTTGAAAATCCTATTCTGTGTTCTGCTAATTTGTTGCCATGCTGATTTAAACAAAAATAACAAATAAGTGTGTGGCAGCTTTTATTGTGAAAGCCAGTAGAGTCACATAGATGCTTAAACATTCACCTTTTGTAGTTTTAAATGAAGCAAGCAGGACTTTAACTTTCGGAACAAATGAACATAAAGCGTGTACTGAATTGGAAAAATCTTAACTCAGGTTAAATCGTCACTACTTTCAAATCTTGTAATTACTTGAAATGTAAAATAATAATCAGGCACTGAAGCTGAAACGTTAACGATTTATTATGCAATCTGTCATGATTGAGAATAAATATCCATCATGTATTAAAGCCTACGAGTAGAATTTTACAGAATTTTCATTATACATTTGAGCAATGTCTTCATCTTATAGTATCTATGTAATAATTCAGATACTACTACTACTACTACTATTAGTAATAATAATAGTATTAATAATAGAAATAGTAATAATGGAAATGATATGAATAATAATAACAATGCAGTTGATATTATTATTATTACTCGTTATAATGATAATGATAATTAATAATAATCTTTGTGATATTTCCTCCTTTAGGGTTCACAAGTTTGGCCTAAAGATACTCATATCTACACAATGACACACATGAGGTTCATCATCTTCATCTTCGTCTCTCTGAGCGTCGCATTGCAGTTTGACCTCAGGTTTGTGCTTGGATTTACAATTTAATTCCAGAGAATCTGAGAAATACTATACTTTGAAATGCGATAGGAAATGTCCCCCTTTTTTATCTCTTGGTCCAAATCCTCTGAACTGTTCAAAAATGTTTTGAGTGTTGTGTACAAACTGTCTAACATATTATTACTTTAACCTCCAACAGCCTGACAATTAGTCTTGTAAAATTATATTATGATACTGATGATTATTTTCTGTCATCAGAATGAAGCAATCAGTTGTTGCAGGGATCAATGAATGGTATAAAGGAAGGACAGTATTAAATATTAAATGTAAAACATATGATCAAATAGATGACCTTAGAGGACATATCATTCATATAATAGGAATAATTCAAACAGGATGTACTGCATGCTGGAGGCAGGAAAATGATTTAGTAATGTGTATTAAAATGTATGACAATTATTTGAACATTTAAGAGTGTAAACTACTCTAAGGTGGAAACCGTAAGCGCTGCTACAGGAGGTTAGAAAGGAGTTTACTGAGACTAAAGTCAAAACAAAGGAACAATCCCTGTGAGCTGTCCGTGGTGCTGAACTCGGTTCTCGTCATGTCTTCATCCACTCTTGTCTTTCCCTCCTCCCAACACATCTGCTCATTAACACTGTTCGTGTTGCCAGTTTGGGTGGAACCAAGTCCTGATCCATAAGTACAGCTGCTGTTCCGTGTGTGTGTCCTTCAGGCTGAGCTGCTCTCACCGCGCTCACTACAATGCTCTCCTTCCTCAACACAACGCTCGTCCCTCTGGCCTTTGACTTTGACAGACCGGGAGACGTTGTGCTTTTTCTCTTCCACGTCTTGGTCGGGTCGAGCATGGTGCTGGTCGCCGGTTCCGTCGTATGCGGCATCATCAGCACCCGCTCGCTCCTCCAACAAAACCGCTTCATCTTCATGCTGAACACGAGCATTAGTGACACGCTGACAGGCTGCGGGGTTTACTACCAATGCGTCTTTGATGTGCGAGCCATATTACCACCTAAAAACGGGACTTATTTCATTTTGCCTTCGTTGCTCGGGGTTAATATCGTGACGTTTCTTTTCGCTCAGTTTGACCGATATGTCGCTGTGTGTCACCCATTCTTCTATGGTCGTTTCATTACCACCAGATTGATTGTGTGTGTGAACGTGTGTTCCTGGTTATTCATCTATGGACAGCTGTGCGTAATGAACGTGCTGCCTCTGTCTAAAGCTGTGCAGATCGCCGTTTATGGTAGAATCGCTGTGCAGGTGGTCATCGTGGCCAAAGTGGTGATGACGGTGAAGTTGCTGTTAGTCGCCAGGTTTCAGCTGCACCGAGAGCCTCCGAGCGCAGAGAGAGACAGCAAGAGAGAGTCCTTGTTGATCATCATTGTGGGGGTGTCGTTCTTTCTGCTGCTGTGGTCACCGAGTCTGATATACCCAGTTATATGGCGGCTGACCGGAAAACGGTTAACAATCAACAATGAGGCCCGAAACCCGATGAGCTTCCTGTACCGAGGCAACGCGCTCTGCACGCCGTCCCTCTACCTGTGGGCGAGCCCCTCACTCAGGGCCGCAGTGTGGAGGAGCGTGTGTAAACGACCCAAAAGGCTGGTTGAACATATGTCACCTAGACGGTACAGTGATTATGATTGAACTGTATGTTATGTTATTATTACCTCTTACTATTCCCGATGACGTGACTTCTGCCTTTGTTCTCACCTGCATGTAAACAGCAGATCAATATGAATGAAGAGTGTCAAATGAATGCAATTTAAAAATCATATTCTGTGTTCTGCTAATTTGTTGCCAAGCTGATTTAAACAAAAATGACAAATAAGTGTGTGGCAGCTTTTATCGTGAAAGCCAGTAGAGCAGGGAACAAATGAACATAAAGCGTGTATTGAATCGGGAAAGTTTTTACTCGGGTTAAATCGTCACTACTTTCAAATCTTGTAATTACTTGAAATCTAAAACAACAATCAGGTCCTGAAGCTGAAACTTTAACGATTCATTATGTAATCTGTCATGATTGAGAATAAATATCCATCATGTATTAAAACCTATAAGTAAAATGTTACATAATTTTTATTTGGCATTCGAGCAATGTCTTCATCTTATATACAGTAGTATATATGTGTCATATTTCACATAATAATACTACTACTACTTATAATAATAGTAATAATATTAATAGTAGTAATACTTGTGATAATTGTAATGGTAATAATATTAATGCTGATGATATTGTTATTATTATTCGTTATAATAACGATAATTATTAATAATAATAATCTTTATGATATTTCTTCCTTTAGGGTTCACAGATTTGGCCGGAAGATACTCAAACCTACACAATGACAGGCATGAGCTTCATCATCTTCATCTCCGTCTTTCTGAGCGTCGCATTGCAGTTTGACTTCAGGTTTGTGTTTGGATTTACAATTTAATTCCAGCGAATCTGAGAAATACTACTTTGAAATGCTACGATAGGAAATGTCCCATTTTTGTCTTTTGGTCCAAATCCTCTATAGCAGGGGTGTCAAACTCAGGCCCGCGGGTCAAATCTGGTCCGCAGTGTAATTATATTTGGCCCGCGCGATAATTGAAAGGTCTATTAAAGCTGGCCCGCTGGCATGCACCGCTAATACTACACATCCCAGAATGCTCTGCGAGTGTGTTCTGTGTGACATCACGAGCCATCTCGATGTGCTCAACCTGCAGCTTCAGGGGCGAGGCCGTGTCCTCACAGACATGTACGCTGAGATGAGGGGGCTTTTCAAACCAAGTTGTGCCTGTGGGAGACTCGGATGCTGCGAGGAAACTTGGGCCATTTCCCGAGCTGCCAAACCATGAAAGAGCAGATCTCTACCTCCGTGTTGCCAAGTGTACAGTTTGCTGAATAACTCTGCGAACTCAGCGCCGAGTTTACCCGGCGATTTGTCGACTTTGAAACCCAGAAATGTAAGCTTCTGTAACTGCTTACTAATCCGTTTGCAGTTGACGTGGAACGTGCACTTGAAACCCAGTGAATGCTCAAAGTCAAAGTATGACTCTGTTTCCTCGTTTCTTCCCCGACACAGTTCCCCAATTTCGTCCCCAAGCTGCTCAAATGCTCTCTATGTTCGGCAGCACAGATCTATGTGCATCAGAGTAAGTCAGAGTGATGCAAACTGAGCCTTTCTTTGTGCACTTTCGTCTTACTACACCAAGGCATGGACTGAGAATAGTTGAATTGTTGGATTTTCATTGAAGGAAATTATTATTTTATTTTGGTTGTTTTGTTGTTCTGTGTAAAAAAAAGGTTCCCATTGAAAATTAAGTTGAAAGGTTACAGATAGAGAGAGGCATCAAAGTATTTTATTTATTCATTCAAATGAAAATAAGAAACGAATGCTACTGATGTATCTCTTGTTTGAAAATCCATTTCTCATGTGTTTAAGATAAGAGATAAGATAAGATAATCCTTTATTCGTCCCACAACAGGGAAATTCACATGTAACAGCAGCAAAGTGGATAGTGAAAAGCAATAAAGGACATTGAGATCAAATAAGGGCCTATTTATAATATAAAGCTGTGCTTGTTCCAGACTTAACGTTTAAGCTAAACTTAAGTATTTATCCATATGAAAAAGTTGATCATCATATATCTGGAGAGAAGGGAAACATGCACAATTATAGTCCATTTTTCAAGAAATATGGAGTCTAACCCACGACTTAGTTCCAGTTTTTTATTTAGGCCCACTGTGTATTTGAGTTGGACACCCCTGCCATAGGACATATCATTCATATAATATGAATAATTCAAACAGGATGTACTGCATGCTGGAGGCAGGAAAATGATTCATTAATGTGTGTTACAATGTATGACAATTAATCGAACATTTAAGAGTGTAAACTAAGGTGGACACCATAAGCGCTGCTACAGGAGGTGAGAATAGAGTTTACTGAGACCAAAGTCAAAACAAATGAACAATCCCTGTGAGCTGTACATGGTCCTGAACTCGTCATGTCGTCATCCTCTCTTCTGTCTCCTCCCAACTCCCAACCCGCTCACTCTGCGTGTTGCCAGTTTGGGTGGAACCAAGTCCTGATCCATAAGTACAGCTGCTGTTCCGTGTGTGTGTCCTTCAGGCTGAGCTGCTCTCACCGCGCTCACTACAATGCTCTCCTTCCTCAACACAACGCTCGTCCCTCTGGCCTTTGACTTTGACAGACCGGGAGACGTTGTGCTTTTTCTCTTCCACGTCTTGGTCGGGTCGAGCATGGTGCTGGTCGCCGGTTCCGTCGTATGCGGCATCATCAGCACCCGCTCGCTCCTCCAACAAAACCGCTTCATCTTCATGCTGAACACGAGCATTAGTGACACGCTGACAGGCTGCGGGGTTTACTACCAATGCGTCTTTGATGTGCGAGACGTATTCCCATCTAAAAACGGGACTTATTTCATTTTGCCTTCGTTGCTTGGAGTTAATATGTTGACGTTTCTTTTCGCTCAGTTTGACCGATATGCCGCTGTGTGTCACCCATTCTTTTATGGTCGTTTCATTACCACCAGATTGATTGTGTGTGTGAACGTGTGTTCCTGGTTATTCGTCTATGGACAGCTGTGCGCAATGAACGTGCTGCCTCTGTCTAAAGCTGTGCAGATCGCCGTTTATGGTAGAATCGCTGTGCAGGTGGTCATCGTGGCCAAAGTGGCGATGACGGTGAAGTTGCTGTTAGTCGCCAGGTTTCAGCTGCACCGAGAGCCTCCGAGCGCAGAGAGAGACAGCAAGAGAGAGTCCTTGTTGATCATCATTGTGGGGGTGTTGTCCTTTCTGCTGCTGTGGTCACCGAGTATGATATACTCAGTTTTATGGCGTCTAATCGGAAAACGGTTAACAATCAACAACGAGGCCCGAAACCCGATGAGCTTCCTGTACCGAGGCAACGCGCTCTGCACGCCGTCCCTCTACCTGTGGGCGAGCCCCTCACTCAGGGCCGCAGTGTGGAGGAGCGTGTGTAAACGACCCAAAAGGCTGGTTGAACATATGTCACCTAGACGGTACAGTGATTATGATTGAACTGTATGTTATGTTATTATTACCTCTTACTATTCCTGATGACGTGACTTCTGCCTTTGTTCTCACCTGCATGTAAACAGCAGATCAATATGAATGAAGAGTGTCAAATGAATACAATTTAAAAAATCATATTCTGTGTTCTGCTAATTTGTTGCCAAGCTGATTTAAACAAAAATGACAAATAAGTGTGTGGCAGCTTTTATTGTGAAAGCCAGTAGAGCAGGGAACAAATGAACATAAAGCGTGTATTGAATCGGAATAATTACAATTAAATGCAATTACTTGAAATGTAAAGCAACAATCAGGCCCTGAAGCTGAAACTTTAACGATTCATTATGTAATCTGTCATGATTGAGCATAAATATCCATCATGTATTAAAACCTTTAAGTAAAATTTTACAGATGTTTCATTTTACATTTAAGCAATGTCTTCATCTTATATACAGTATTATATGTGTCATATTTCACATAATAATACTACTACTTATAATATTAGTAATAATAGTAAGAGTAATACTTACGATAATTGTAATATAATGATAATAATGCTGATATTGTTATTGTTATTCGTTATAATAATGGTAATTATTAATAATCTGTCTGATATTCCTTCCTTTAGGGTTCACAAGTTTGGCCGGAAGATACTCAAATCTACACAATGACTGGCATGATCTTCATCTTCGTCTTCTGAGCGTCGCATTGCAGTTTGACTTCAGGTTTGTGTTTGGATTAACAATTTAATTCCAGAGAATCTGAGAAATACTTTACTTTGAAATACTTAGATAGAAAAGTCCTATTTTTATCTCTTGGTCCAAATACTCTCAAACTGAAAAATGTTTTGAGTGCTGTGTACAAACTGTCCAACAATTAGTCTTGTAATATTATCGAACATCAACAGTAATCGAACATTTAAAGAGTGTACACTACTCTAAAGTGGACACCATAAGCGCTGCTATAGGAGGTTTGAATGGAGTTTACTGAGACCAAAGTCAAAACAAAGGAACAATCCCTGTGAGCTGTCCATGGTGCTGAACTCATGATGTCGTCATCCTCTCTTCTGTCTCCGTCTCCTCCCAACTCCCAACCCGCTCACTCTGCGTGTTGCCAGGTTGGATGAACCAAGTCCTGATCAATAAGTGCAGCTGCTGTTCCGTGTGTGTGTCCTTCAGGCTGAGCTGCTCTCACCTGCTCACTACAATGCTCTCCTTCCTCAACACAACGCTCGTGCCTCTAGCCTTTGACTTTGACAGACCGGGAGACGTTGTGCTTTTTCTCTTCCACGTCTTGGTCGGGTCGAGCATGGTGCTGGTTTTATTTTGCCTTCGTTGCTTGGAGTTAATATGTTGACGTTTCTTTTCGTTATCTTTTAGTATCTGGTGTCGCTGTCTAAAGCTTTGCAGATCGCCGTGTATGGTAGAATCGCTGTGCAGCTGGTCATGACGGTGAAGTTGCTGTTAGTCGCCAGGTTTCAGCTGCACCGAGAGCCTCTGAGCGCAGAGAGAGTCCTTGTTGATCATCATACTGGTGGTGTCGTTCTTTCTGCTGCTGTGGTCACCGAGTATTTTTTACACAGTTGTGTCACAGCTGACGGGAAAACAGTTAACAATCAACAAAAAATCTTGTCTAGTGGAAGAGTCTAAATCCTCTTCCACAAGAAGTCCAGCTTCCTGTTCGGCTAAAAAAGTTTATGCTTTTATTTTGAAAGTCTACGTAGAGTCAGTACCGTTATCAGCCCGATGTGAAGCTCCAGCAACAGAAACACAAGTGGCATGAATCAAGAATGCATGAGTCATATTAAGATGAATAAATCATTCATTTAAAAACAAGCCTTTATTTAAAGTGAGTGGTTTTCTTCCCCCAGCACGTGCAGAACATCCGGTTTGAATGTATTCATATTATATGTGTTATATGGTGTTCTGTATGGTCATAGGTTTTATAAGTAATGTTTAATACTGTCGTTCCTTTATTGCCATTCATTGCTCAATTGCTCTGATTGCTCATTTGTTCTGACAGAACATAATTATCTGATCTGTATCATAATATCATATCACACAGACGTCATGACTTCTGTGGTTTTACTTTTGTAAACATTTGCTTCTGCAGGCAGATGTTAATGTTTCCATCCACGCACCTGATAATGATTAAACACCCAAAAATGGAATGTTATTGAATATTGAGTTATGTTAGTCCAATGTTACAGCAGCGATGACCTCATGGTTCTATCTGTCAGATGTTATCCTCTGTTTCAAAGTAACTCATGGCAAAGCAAACCGCAGTGTCCAAACAGGAAGTGTTTCATCCTCTGGGGAGAATAATTCTGATCAAGCTTTTAAATGCATTTATGTAGATTTTGCTAAATGTCATTCTGGTCAGATGGTGGCGCTATAATCAATGTGACTGTTTGATACAAAGCTGAGGCCTCATGGTGATGCAGCTGATCTATTTCTCTCTTTAACTGCTTTTTAAAGACTGAGAGGAAAGATTATGGGTCTGACATGTTAAGATTCATCCTCTGGGACCTAAATAGCTCGATTTTGTGAAGTTTTGTTTATTATTTGTAATTTGTCTGAAAGTAATAAACCAAAAAAGACAGGAACCTTGACGGAGAGGCTCTGTGAGTGTGTGGCAGTCAGTCTCACAGCTCCTACCGCTCAGCAGCAACACACACTCTCTCTTTCTCTCTCTCTCTCTCCCTCTCACTCACTCACTCACTCACTCACACACACACACACACACACTTTCACACTGGTGTTAAAAGCATGCTTGTGAGCTGTGTGTGTGGCAGCTGGGCTCGGCTGCTGTCACGCTCACAGCAGGATGAACCTCTCAGCCAACCGCACTCTCTCTCCCCGGCGCCTCAGCTTTGACGGCCCGGGAGACTTTGCGCTGTTTGTCTTTAACGTCCTGGCGGGCACCGGCACCGTGCTGCTCGCCGGCTCGGTCGCATGCGGCATCGTTAGCTCGCGTCCGTTACTCAGACAAAACCGCTTCGCCTTCATGCTGAACACGAGCATCTGTGACACGCTGACAGGCTGCGGGGTTTTCTGTGAGTTCTTCCTGGACGTGGAAGTGGGGTTCGCGTCTGAAAACGGGACTTATTACATTGTCCCCTCGCTGCTCGGAGTTAATATCGTGACGTTTCTTTTCGCTCAGTTTGACCGCTATGTCGCTGTGTGTCACCCATTCTTCTATGGTCGCTTCATTACCACCAGATTGGTTGTGTGTGCCAACGCCTTCAGCTGGTTCTACGTCTATGGGACTCTGTGCGTCCAGCATCTGGTGCCTCTGTCTCAAGCTGTACAGATGGTCGTGTATGGTAGAATCGTTTTGCAGGTGGTCATCGTGGTCAAAGTGGTCATGACGGTGAAGTTGCTGTTAGTCGCCAGGTTGCAGCTGCACCGAGAGCCTCCGAGCGCAGAGAGAGACAGCAAGAGAGAGTCCTTGTTGATCATCATACTGGTGGTTGTTACGTTTCTGCTGCTGTGGTTCCCCATTCTGTTCCTCACAATCGTGTCGCGGCTGACGGGGAAGCGGTTGTATGTTCAGAACAACGCCTCGGACCCGCTGAGACTGTTGGCCCGGAGCAACGCGCTGTGCACGCCGTCTCTCTACCTGTGGGCGAGTCCCTCCCTCAGGGCCGCAGTGTGGAGGAGCGTGTGGAGCAAAATCTGCTGCTCTAAGCGAACCAAAGCTACGTCTGGACTCATTTCCTCTAGTGTGTAAACCACCTTTTGATTTGAACTTGTGCAGTGTTGATTTTGTGATCATCAAAACAAATCCACTTTCCATCTTTGTTTGTTATGACTTTGTGCCACTGATACTTCATATAGCTTCACCTTTGAAAATCTAATTCACGCCTATGGCAACATACACTTTAACTGACATTGCAGCATTTCATGATGTCAAGTCAGGGTCGTTTAATGCAACATGTTGAACTGTACTTTACAGTTCGAAGGCGCCATTAAGTGTGTTTACATCTGCATATCCCCTTTAGTGTCTCACTGTGAGGAACAATGTGAATCGAGTCGTTATAGCTGCAGTTCCATCACATGAATGTATTTAATATGTGTAAATAAATAACACGTGTTGCCCACTAGCTCAGGCGCAATGTTGTAAAATACTGCCCCCTCTGTTTATAACGAGTTACTGCACCCGGGTCACACCTACTAGAGGTAACACACGAACACTGTTTGAGGACTAAACGACTATAATAACATAAGATCACAATGAAGTATAGTCACAATAACCACACAATCTCCGCCTTAAATAAATAAAGAAGTGATCATTCCACCATGTGATAAATGTGCCGTCAGTACATCAGAAGCACAGGACTCAGGGCCTTAATGAGCAAGTTTACATTTCAGCAATGTTCGTGTCTCTGTAACCAAAGTAACTCAACCAAATATGAATCAGGCATTCGGTTAGATGACTTAGCTCAGATGATTCTATTCAGGCCAATGCATTTGATCAAATTATTGCAACTGCTTTAGATAAACTTGTTTATAACATGTCAGTGGTCACACAAAGGTAAACAAATACTTTAAGGTCAAATATGTGAGAGATGAAGTGCATGTGGATTTTCATTTTGCTTTTTGGTTGCTTGACAAAATCATTTTAATAATTTTTTTTACATGTTTGAGATGTGTTGTGTGTGTGCTTTGTTAATTTGTAAAAGTGGTCGTATGCGGCATCATCAGCACCCGCTCGCTCCTCCAACAAAACCGCTTCATCTTCATGCTGAACACGAGCATTGGCGACACGCTGACAGGCTGCGGGGTTTACTACCAATGCGTCTTTGATGTCAGAGAGGTATTCCCATCTAAAAACGGGACTTTTTTCATTTTGCCTTCGTTGCTTGGAGTTAATATGTTGACGTTTCTTTTCGCTCAGTTTGACCGATATGCCGCTGTGTGTCAAGTGCATTTTTATAATGAAGTTCATTTAGAAAATGAGTCTTAGTTACAAACACTGAGTCAACATTTTATTCTATTGTTGAATGCAAACCACTCAAAATCTCCCATGATGCACCAGTCAGTCACAAACTCTTCTTCTTCTTCATCTCCCCTTATTTTAATATTTTAAGTAATCAAGCATCTACAAAAAACATGCCGTCTTTTATGCAAAAAATATCCTTTTAATATTCATGTGTTGTCACATTTCTGTCCAGGGCGTCGGCTCATCCAGCTTCATGCACATAAGCAGGGATGTGTTTACAGTGCGGTGCTGTTTGGAGCCACACACTCTGTTTCAACACACAGCTGTGACAAGCAGCACATCTGCATACAACCTCCCAGAATCTGCTTCACTAACAGATGAACTATAATGATTAAAGTGATAGTTCAGAATGTTAAACACATACTGGTTCTTTATCTTAACAGTCTAGACACATGAAAGCTCTTACAAAGTGTGTTGTTGTTGTTGTTGTGCATCCGTCAACACCTTCTTAGTTTTGCGCACTGCAGGAGGCGCACGCTCTCCTGACAGGGAAGGAGCCGAGCGATTACGACACACAAACCATACATGTCAAAATCCAAAATATCACATTGAAACTAACGTGAGCTAAATTGAGAACAAGTGAACAAGAAGTTGTCTGTCAGTGACGCGACAAGAGAAGCTGACAGCTTACCATGTGGTACAAGCACATTCAAATCAGTGTATAATGACTGTGTGTGTGTGTGTGTGTGTGTTTATCAGCCAGAACCATTTGCACGCATGAGTTTGACTGCCACCTATCAATTTCCCTATGAGTCAACCTGTTTATTCCCTGTCCTCAGGATGAATGCAGCTGAAATCGTGTGTACGGGGTGAGGAAGTGGTTGATGTGCATGTCGTCTCTACCACAGCGTCCAGGGCGGCTGCTTGAGAGGGAACGACGCCAAAGAGGAAACGTTGACAGGGATGGAAATGACTGCCCACGGCAGCTCTTGTCTCTGGAGGGAACGTCGAATCATCAACCTAGAACACACAACCAATACGCAGAAATGAATATGATTATGGCTCAGCTGGTATAAAGTAAAGCAGGACTGAATGTGTGTGTGTCTCTCTCTCTTACCCATCACGTCCCAGCAGGAACAGTGCAGGTATGCTTGGTTTGGCGGTGCTGCCATCAGTGATCATATCCAGGTACTGACTGTCGTTATCCACCGCATTATCAGCAATCAAGACGGCTTTGCCCCCTGCTTCTTCCACATGTCGGGCCTTTTGTACAAAAGAGCAGCCGCTGGAGGACAGAAACAAACATGGCACAGTATTAATGTGCGTGTAAAACCCTCTGAGTAAGTGTGCATGTGCACAGAAACCTGTTTACCCTCTCTCCACCAGGATCACTTGGCCCTGGAGGATTTCTTTGTCCCTCAGTTCTGAGCAGCCATCTGCCGGGTCTGCTGGTACCAGGAAGATCTCATCATAGGATGAAGTCTGGAAACCAATGGGGGGGGTGGAGAAGTTATACAGGGGTGTTAGTAAAAGTGGGAAAAGTGTGTATGTGACATTTGAGAGTGACAGCTAGAAGGCGTCGTACTCACAAAAGCTCCTCCAAAGTCTTTGGCAGGTGCTGCGCTGAATATGTAACCGATCTCCTCTGGACTGATGATCCGGAAATACAGCAGCTCGTTGACCCCAACCCCTGAGAGGGGGAACGGTGGGAAACAGTGATGTGTTGAGGGATGTCACTAAATGATACTGCTACTTTATCTTTCAAAGTAATCAATTAAAAAGGCCCAAAATATTGATTTGTCTCTGTGTCACTTGCAAATGTAAAGCGGACCTACGACCCCATGACCTATGACTCCAGGACCTGAGCCAGCGCTAAGCTAAAATAAGCTGCAGTCACACAAACTCAAGCTCTGATTCCTCCTTAGTGAACTTAGTTTCTCAGTTTGTGTTTTGTTTACATGACCTCACCGTCTCCTTCTGCACTGCTAGAGAACAACAGTGATCCATCAATCAACTCATCACATCAACCTGGTCAAGTTTGGATGAAATATTACATTTTTATTAGTTGGAATGGAGAAGTTGTAGTTTTAGTTCCCCTCTCTCTCTCTCTCTCTCTCTCTCTCTCTCTCTCTCTCTCTCTCTCTCTCTCTCTCTCTCTCTCTCTCTCTCTCTCTCTCTCTCTCTCTCTCTCTCTCTCTCTCTCTCTCTCTCTCTCTCTCTCTCTCTCTCTCTCTCTCTCTCTCTCAGGGATTCATCAATTCAATAGACAGTGAGTCAGTTTGAATAGAGAATTCAGACCCATCAGTCAAACATCAATGTTCCAATATTAAACACACACGACTGACACTGATATGCAAAATATTAACTTTGTCTCCTTATTAGTATTTATACGTAATATGATAGACTTCCATGGTCTACAGTCATTGCACAGGGGTCATGGGGGTCAGAGGGTCCCTGCATGGAATCAGGGCTCAGCTCCAGTGAAGGCTATCTGGTCACATTGCGTCATCCTCAGTCACAAGGCGGCGCTGGACTATGTGGCGTGTGGATCCACAGGAATGTGGCGAGTGAATCTCTCCAAAGTGAGAAAGCATGACGAGAATTCTCAGTAGAATAAACACACACATGCCCCCTCCGTCCCCTTCCCCCGCCCCCCCAAGAGTGGCCGAGCAGGTGAATCGAGCTCCTCTCTTCTTTGTCTCACCTGACATGCGACTGAAATGCAGGGAAAGACTCCAGAGGAATAAGATCCAGGCTGCTAGCGGAGCGGCCGCGGCCATGTCGCGATCATCTGCAGCGCTCAGGTCAAACTCGGGTGCGGATTCGCGTCCGGAAGCGGGATTGCGTCCATGTGGGACCGCCGGAGTCAGCGCGGACAGCTGTTAGAGTCCGGACTGCAGGTTAGAACTCACTTCCGCTCTGTGTCCCTGCGCATGCGTAGAGGAAATGTGTTGTCTGCGTTTCCCCCCGTTTCACCGGCAGCGAATGTTTACATCTGAACGCGCGATCACGTCGATTTAAATGTTTATCGCGACAAAACAAAAAATTCTCTGTCTTCGAATTCAGAAATTCATTCGACAGATTTATCACACAGGAAAACCTTGATGACGTAATCTTGTCTTTGTATATTGATGTGTAAATTGATATAAATAGATTTTGTGTATTATTTGTTATTAGTAGTAGTAGTATTGTATGTATTATTATTTATCCTTGTGATCTGTTTCCTCTCTCACTTTGATTCTGCCTGTTTGTTTGTTTGTTTGGACTCACAGTAACGTGTCTGTTGTGTCGTATTGGGACACACATTACAGTGGCAGAGGGGGAATTTGTTTATTATTTTAAATCTTAGTTTAGAACCTCTTTCCCCCCAACTGAGGAGTTAGTCATGAGCCAGACACATCACACAGATCACTGAATATACACATGTAAACACACACACACATAAATACAAGTCCTTCATTGAAGTTCTAACAACACAATTGTGTGTAACTAACATGTGTATTTTTATTGACAAACACACATGAGGACATAAACAGGATGGTCTCTTTAGTTTCTCTTGGATTTGTCCTTTCTCCTCCGTCCTGATGTGCAGCGCTGCTTCCTCTCAGGTGACCACTCAGTGCAGCAGTACTTGGTTGTGTTTTTGCATTTGCATAATTTCTTTTTCCCTATTACCACCTGCAATGGGGTGAATGAGAGATTAATGTGTGAAAGAATGAATTTTCACTTCTGTAAAAGTATTACTGTAAGGGTCACAGTGTGGGGAGAGTCAGTGTGAAACTCCCTTCACACTGGACAGCACCTCCATGTGTGGGAGTCATGCTGCAATAGGAGCGCAGGGTAAAACGCCACATTTACTCAGAACTGTTAACTAATATTCATGTTTCTTTAAGTTTGGGTGTATATAAAACAAATATTATGTTGTAGTTTTGTGTAGATAGGACATCTTCATTCACCAGCCTCAGTGTGTGTGTGTGTGTGTGTGTGTGTGTGTAGGCATGTCACTGTGGAAGGAAGGATGCTGTCAGGGTGTTATGACTATGATATCATCGGATTTTTGCTGACAGTGAGAAACACATTTTAAATTGGTTGTCTCAGCTGTTTTAACTGGAATACATAAATGTTGAACTTTATGCTTCAGAAAGTGCAGAAAAACAACCAGGAAGTTATAAGCACTAATAAATCAAATCCATATTAAAGTATAATGTGTTCATTCTAATTTCTCCATCCCTGATCATTATTCTATGAAACAGCTTTGAGGCGCTATAGTGGGACATTTTTATCAAGTATTAAAATGTATGAAGGTATTTCAAGAACAGTCAGCAGTCAGCCTGGATATTATCAAATAAATATAATAACTTAGCTTTATAGTTATGATGCCTAACTCCATTGTTGGTCAAGAGGTTTGTGCTCCGATATGGACTCCACCACTTTATAAGGCGATCCTGTCAGGTGACCCCACTTCAGTATCGGCTTTACATTATACTTGTTTTGTTACTTCATCTCATTGAGGGACTCGACTGTGTTCAGACTGTGGAATAGTTTCTTAGCTTTCTGTGAACTGAATCTGGCACAATAATCCAGATAAACTTAAGATATGAAGTTCAGCTCACAGGCCTTCATTTAAACATGCAGACATTCTTTCACTATGAGGAGTTTGATGGTCAGATTTGACTTAAAACATGAAATATATCTGATTACGCTGATTGGTGATTTTACACTCTGGTCCTAGTTTATAGATGAAGCTTTACAATTCACCATTCCATTCCACTGAATAGTGTTTTGTTACATTTGTCTCAGCACGATCTGTTGTATAACTGCCAGACTGACCAGTCAAAGTAACATTTTGATTGTATCTAACAAACAAATCATATCTTGTTCTTCTTTCCTGACTAGATCCTTGCTTGTGTTGTATTTAACTCTCATTCTTACTGTACATTGCTGTGGATAAAAGCCAAAAGAGTAAATGTAAATGTAATATCTGATAAAAAAAGCTATAGCTCACTCCTTAGAGACTACATCTACAGCAATGGGAGTAACTTAATACAACATCCTACCGTCATTCAAGAGCATCTACATTAAAAGTGTAAATTTGCAATCCAAAGAGGTGAAATGTGCAACTTTTGTAGATTTGTACCTACAGAAAAGACAGCATATCCAGTCTGTGACTCCTATTTGTGACTCAGTGACACAGTGCAGCCCAGGAGAACTCGACCACAAACTGCAGTGCAATGTGACACCATAACAACACCCATACACACATATATATATACACACATAAATGAGGAAGGAACATATAAAAGGAAGGGAGCACACAGCTCTTTTAATAGCCAAATACTGTGCACAGAGGCAAAATACACAGAAACACAAACACATCCATGTCAAGACAAGAAACATGAGGCATGACTGGAAGTGAGCTTGTACTGCGAAATAGGGTTTCGATGAATGTGACGATATTAGAGGGTGTGTGTGCGGTTACGCAACCTTTAGAAGGAGTTCTGAATGGGCGTCTATGAAATTACATCTGGTCCAATTACTGTTAGATATCATTTTGCTATTAAATGACATAACTGGGAGAGTCTAATGAGTGAGTTCCTTTGTATTTGCTAGTATCTGTGTATTTGCACTTAAGGTTTAAATAAATAATAAATAGATCCATAAATAGATGAATAAATAGTTATTAAATAGTAAAATAGTCATTAAATTAAAGTTTCCTGTGTTGATGTTCTGTTCTCTCTCTTAAACAAAGCACATGTTGAGTGATGTGTTATCTATCGGCCATCAGGCCATGTAGCTTCACCACAGAGACAAAGAGAGGAGACAGGAAGTGAACAGTATGAGAGGACAGTGGACAGAAATGTGAGCAGGAGGAGACAGCGGTGGATTGATAGAACTTCAGTAGGTTACATTTTTCCATGGACTCCACTGGCTCCAGGCTGAGAGCACCAGCGGGTCTCTGGATCGAACCCTCAGCTGGCTGATCCTCTTGGGTATCAGAGTAGACAAGGAGGTCTCATGCTACAGACACACAGAAAGAATACAAAACATGGAGGGGAAAAAGGAACAACAATGAATTCAATACATTCAGGTCAGGAATCTAAATAGTGTCACGTTTGTTCAGTGTGTGTGTGTGTGTGTGTGTGTGTGTGTGTGTGTGTGTGTGCGTGTTCTGTACCATTCCATTATCTTTATACACGTATTCAATCTCATGCTGCAGACTGAAGAAGCTGTGAGGCGTGGACCAGCTGGCTGGTGGATCTATAGACACGCTGAGATCCTGACCGACCTCCTGACATCTCACGATCTCGGGACTGTCTGGTTGAACTGCACACAGGTTTACCACACAATGACATGAGTAAAGGCTGAAACATTGGTTAATCATCATTAAAACATGTTACTGTATCTCCATTTCAAATCAAAGAAAATATAAGTTCCTATAACGTAGAATGTTCACTATTTCAACACATATTTGCGTCCATCAATTGAACTGCTAAAGACATTTTGAGAAAACGTTCACATTTCTATCAGACTCATTACAGGTTCTTACTCACTGACAATAGTAGAATCAGAGCCAAAGAGTATTTTTCAGCATTAAAACATCTAATCACACTCCTCAAGCTTACATTTCAAAATACTAGAATAAGCTGTAATAAGTATTGGAGGAGCAAGTCTCCTGTAGTTTAGCTCATCTTACCGATGTCTCTGAGATAAAACCTCTTGGTGGTCTTCAGGTAGTAGGAATCACTGATGGCCTCAGCTGTGACCTCCAGCATGGTGCTTTCCTCTGCATACGGTGAGACGGAGTGGGACATCTCAAACTGGAATCTCCCGTCCGGTCCTGCTTCCCTGCCGTTGACCCACTCACACCTCTTCTCACCTGTGCTGCTGTAGAGTGAGTGAAAGGTGAATCAGGTGAGATGGACGCTTCTCTTCCCTGCCAGTTTGTCTTTGTGAGACAGAAATCAAGATTTGAAGGTGTCTTTGTTTATCTGTCCTGTGTCTCACCACTCATCTCCCAGCCCGAGACGCACTGCTGTGTAGTCACTGCCAGTCCAGTTACAGTTGAAGTTACAGTCGTAAGAGTTTGCCCGGCAACTGATCAGAGAATCTGTAAAGAGAAACACTACGCATGAATACAAGAGAAGAAATATCACATGTTTCATGTAGTGTCACTGATAGACAAATAAGAAAACACAAAATAGCTTCTTACCCAAATCTTCCCCCTCCTCGTCCTCTTCCTCCTCCTGAGCGTCCAGCAGCAGGTAAACTGACGACAGGTTTTGTACTCCACTCCAGCAGCTGTATTCTCCCACCATTGGATCGCCCGCCTCTCCGAACACAAGCTTCCCACCCTTCTGTTGGACATTTTCCCCAAATTCCACATTCTCTACTTTTCCATCTTCCGCAAACTTCCAGGTGACATTGCCATCTGAGTGCCCTCGACAGGTTAGAGTGACTGGGTCGCCCTTTGCCGCAACCACCACTTCAGACAGACAGGTAAAAAGACACAGTCAGACAGTGTCAAAAGGAATAATCACAAAAACACAATCATTAAGGATATAGAAGTCAATAAGTCAGTCAATAAATAAAGACATACGATGATCAGGAAAGGAGGTGAGTCCATCTGCTCCTGACAGGCTGATGAGCACAATCCCAAATATCCACATCATCTGAGAGTTTGTCAGACGGAAAGAGGAACGGTTGAAAACAAAAGTGGACTGAAGTGCAATTATCAGAAAATGAATGTGAAATTCAACTCAAACTCCCTCTAAAATATCTATAATATCTCTATTTTATAATTTAACACATTTACAATAAAGCATACTTATTCAATAGATAACTTTAACTTTTCAAATCAAGTCTCTAACTCTGTGATTTGGGCTCCTTGTAGTCTATCTTACCATTTGGCTGAAGTGAAGTTGAGTCGTCCGGGTGCTGCTGCTGTGCTGTGTTGTGTTGTGTTGTGTTGCGTGCTGTTGTGCTGTTGCGCTCTCTCCGCCTGCTCTGGACCATTTTATAGGCAGCATCAGCACGCATCACCATGACAATTTGAGGAGGCGAGAAAACCGAACGAATCGCGTTAATAGGCAAGAAGTCAACACTCACAGCAGGTGTTTTGCATATGACATTGGAGTGATACAACACGTATGTGTGTTTCAAATGAGGGAGATAAGAAAGGTCCAGTGTGGGTGTAGGGGGTTGCCCTCACACTGAAGGGCTTACAGTGTAATGCAGCATCTGATGGAGCAGATAAACACCTGTACAACACACACACACACACACACACACACACAAGCACACACACACACACACAAAAGCACATTTGACTTTGGGATTATTTTAACCTTCTCAATAACATTAACATGACAATAAATGCAGCTAATAAGACAGGTTTTAGCTTTTTATACATTATATTTCTACTCATTCATACACAATAAACCTGTAAATGTTTACATCTTGAACCTAAATGATTCCAACTCTAGCCTCTTCAATTCCTGGTCTTCTTATTCTATTAAATTTAAATGAAAGGGATCCAGAATAAAGTTAGTCAAGCATTAATAATTAATATTAATTAATTAATAATTCATCTTAAACACAAGCATACACTTTCAGAATATGATGGAGGAGCTGCCCCATGCAAGAGACCGGGACTTCCCCCTGATCTTTACTCAGTATGATCAGTGGACAATCCACGGCTAAATGTCAACTTTTAACAGCAACTAAAGCACAATTTGACCTCACATCTGAGCACGAGCCGTCATGTGTTAGATGGGTAATATCACACACAAGCCATTTTATTTCCTATTATAGTACAAATTATTGAGAAGTGACGTCCTTCTCGCTCCACTTGTGGTTTGTGTGGTGATGCTGCGGAGTTATGAGTGTGTAATTCTCCATAACACAGGATTCTTAAAATGTTAATTATGACAACCTCACGGACCTCAAGTCTGTGAAACCATGAGGTCATTAGAACAGAAAGAAACTGTTTCTCCAGGAAATCATGGTTTCGGGTTTCATTTCCTGAAATCCTCAATAGCTGGAGTGAGTTTGTTCTTCTCTATTATATTCTGCAATATCAAAAAATATATTGCCCAATTGGCAGATGCCCAAATAACCACAATGACAAAACCCTCTGAGGGTTCATTTATTTTAATTTTGTTCCGATACTGTTGTCTTTTAATAACTTAGACAGAGGAACATTAGTAGTCGTGGTTGTGAAATGTTGTTAATTCTGAACTTAATCAATCTGTTTCACATTGTTTCCTGTCATGATGCAACATCATCTCACCTAAAGCCAAAAATATAAACTAAGTAACACAACAAGGTTTATGAAACTAACAGTGTAAATGTTTGTGTAGCAGTAATCTGTGGAACATAAAACAAACTGAACACAGTGAGATGTAATTGAAATGTAATTTTTATTACATGATTGATTCCACCAAAGCGTTGTGAAGTGTTGTTAGGAGGCAGCGTGATGAAGAGGAAGGTGACACGTTTCACTGAAAGAAATAGCTTCACTGGGACTGAGGAATCAAGGAACCCAGTCTGGGTTACAAAGGCCATAAACACACAACTTTACTGATTACAGCCAAAAGACCAGAGTTACATTGAAAAGAAAGCTTCTGTTTGTAGACGGAGCGAAGATGAAGATGGAGGAACAATTACAAAACTGTCTAAGCAGAGAGGGTGAGAAACAGGAAGTGTTTGCTGGCGGTTGTTAGTTTGCTTCGTCCTTTGAAGCCTCATCAAAGTTCTCAACCAGATCTGGAAGAGAAAGAGATCGAACAGGTGAGGAAGACAGAAAACACCAACGGACGAGGATGAAGAGAACAGTGATGGATGTAAACTGTTCTGTTATAATAAGGATCAAGACATATTTTCACCAAAGTCATTCCACTCCACTGAGCTGATTGACAGGCTGCTTGTCTCATGTCTCAGTCTCACCAGGGGCAGATTCAAAACTGATGAAGGTCAACTGAACCTAATATGTTGCTGTTCAAAAGGGCAAAACGTCACATCGCTTACCTGGAACCTCATCGTCTTCCTCTTCAGCCACAACCATGGGGATTTTGTTCTCTGCGGCTGTGACAGGAAGAAAAAGAGCAGCGTATTGTTAAACAGCCACACACACGTACAGACACGGGTGTGGGTGTGGGTGTGTGTGTGTGTACCAGGCTTGGGCAGCGTCTCTGCTAGTCTCCTGAGGCTGGTGAGACTATCGGCTCCCAGCTGGTTCAGGATCCCTGGGAGCATCTCTGTGAGCTGCTTGTTCTCAGCGTGGCCTGTGATTGTAAACGTGTTGGCCGCCAATGAGGCCTGAACCTTTGGGTTGTTAAAATGGATCACCGTCCCCTGGTTTGTGAACATGTTCACCTGGAAAAAGAGATGAGAAACAAATTAGAATGGAGTGCTGATGGCTTAATACGCTGGTTTGTTTTCCTTCTTTCCACATTGCGTCTTGCTGTACCTCCTCGATGCCGGAGATGTTGTTGACTCCCAGTTTCTTGAGGGAGAACTGCAGCTTCTTGTCGTCTGCTGTGGCTGTTCTGTGCACCACCTTCTTCTTCCTGCGGGCCGATCCCTACAGAACACATCAATGAAGTCTAATCATTACGTGAACCTTTAAAAACTTAATTAGACTCCAGCATGAAACATATTACAATATATCCCCTGACATGTACATGAACGAACCTTGCCACCAATGCGGACCTGCTCCTGCAGTTTGGCGAGCTTCTCCTGGTTCATTATTGACTCCTTCATCTGAGACACACACAGAAAAATTAGGTTTATGTTTTAATATTTTATGAAGAGTAATCAGTTACTTTAAACCTAAAGACAACAACAAGACATCTACACTCTGTACACAAACTTTAATGTCTCTCCAAACAGCCTGATTGTAGATTCAATACTGCTCGACAGCACCAGAATGTCTCAGTTTGCAATTCTAATCAGTATTCGAACCAAAACCTCCCTAAATTCCTCCACCTGTCCCTTCACCCCCACATTGCAGCTGCCAGAGCCTCAAAATAGCTGCCTTTTGTGAGAAGCTAATGTGAGCCCCATTTGCCTATTTCTCTAAAAGCTAGAGCCCTGTGCAAAATGAGGAGTTTGGCGACCAACTTTATCAGTCAGTCCAGACTATCATTGTGTACCGGTACCGCCTGATAAGCGAGCCGCCGGCCCGGTTTTGCACTCAAACAACACGGCCAGTACCGGTTAAGTTAGCAAGCCGAGCTAACCAGCGCGCGCGAGGCCTCTACGTACGGGGCCCTGGCTGTCAATGTTATGTGACGCCTTTTCGCTTTATATTAGAAACGAAGTGGAATGGCGGCGTGTTATTTATGTCAGAAATGTTACTGTTGGGTGGTTGGCAGAGTTTGTAAAGTGAAGGGAGGTTCGCACTGACCTG
Organism: Genypterus blacodes; assembly: GCF_046128005.1. Taxonomy (NCBI): domain Eukaryota; kingdom Metazoa; phylum Chordata; class Actinopteri; order Ophidiiformes; family Ophidiidae; genus Genypterus; species Genypterus blacodes. The sequence continues at coordinate 3,344,070 of NW_027466858.1, forward strand.
GGAGGGTGTAAACACGCGGCTCACGCAGGCGAGGGACGCTGAGAGAAAGGAGGGAAGGCGGGAAGTGACGCAGTGAGGTTCGTAAAGTACCGGAAAGTATCGAAGCTTCTGTTTTAGTTTATTAACATTTATTTCGTTTTATTTTATTACCTGCCGCACAACATACATACAACAAATGTTTAGGAGGAAAATTAGAGAAATTAACAGTTTAAACTAGCTGAGAAATGCGCAAATAGGAGATAAGTAAAATATAATATCCTCTATTAATATTTTTTTTAAGCTTTACATGAACGGCATTTTGGGCGAGGAGGTCGTTTAATGTCTCATAATAGTATGTTGTATTATTTATTATCGTGAGTTTAGATGTGACTTGATCGATGAACGATGTAAGCAATATAATTTATTTTTTGTAGTTAGGTTTTGAAGCCACGGCAGTGGAAATAATCTGATCTGTGTAGTCGGTGAATTAATCAAACATAACAATAAATAGTATATTTATTGTGAGCGCCATTTCTTTGTAAGACAAACTCTTTGACGCATTAGTGTAAATCCATTATTTTGAAATGTCAATAAAGTTTGAAAATCCAGTCCGGAAGTACCTCCATGTGGAATCATGGCGGCCTCCTATGAGCAGAAAGGCAACGTGATAACGAGTTAACATGAGCGACTTCACTTTTACTCGAATATATTACATAATCGACATCTAATTTCTACCCCGCGTAACGTCAAACTAAATCTGCGCTACTGGAACTTCCCGTTTAAAGGTGAGAATCATAACGTTTCGTAGCTGAAGTAGATGCTAACTTGTGCTAGCGGAGTTTAGCTGTGAGCACGTTGGCTGAGCTGTGCCGCTGCCTTTAAAGCACACAGCAGATATATAAGTTTAAACAAAGAGGACTAAACAAAGACACAAACTAAATCGTGTCCCACTACATGAAGAACATCTTTCTTTTCAAACAGCTAAATTATTACGAGTTTTGACACTTTGGCGGAGTTTGTTTAGAATCAATTGCGTGGAAATGTGCCAGCATGTCGCACGCAAGCTATAAATAGATGCGAGGCTAAAGAGTTATTTCTATTTTCTAAACCTGTCAGTGTTTTCTTCCCTGCCCAGTGTTACCTCGATAAAGGAGGACATACACACACGCAGCCATGGCCTCATTCAGACCAACAAAGATACAAGTTTACCCCAAACTGGGAGAGAAAGTCACACAGGACACATTATACTGGAAGAACTACAAGGTAACTTTACTCTAACTGCTACAATGATATCACTGAAAGCTTATATGAAGCTTTTATTTTCATTCCCTAACATATTGTTCATGTGTTGCTTCTCTCCAAGGCTCCGGTCCAGATTAAGGAGTTTGGTGCCATCACAAACATCGACTTCTCCCCTGTGGCGCCTCATAACTTTGCTGTGACGGCGTTCACACGGGTGTGTTTGGTCTCTTTATTCTATCAGGATTGTGTTAGAATATTAGTAATATTATAATAGTTAGAAAACTTAATAATCAGAAGTCACAGCTATTGATAATGCTATTTTTCTACTCAAATATGCAGACATTAGTGGATAGGATCGCTGTTTGCAGTGTGGAGAAGATTATAAGTGCATGTCCATGTAATATTGGTGTGTGTGTGATGCATCAGCTGTTAGTGTGAGCTCTCTGGTCGTTCTAACGCTGCTCCCCCTGCAGGTCCACGTCTACGGGCCGTTCTCCCAGGAGCCGGTGAAGACGTTTACACGCTTTAAGGACACGGCGTATTGTGGGAGGTTCCGCTCGGACGGCCAGCTGCTGGTAGCCGGGTGTGAGGACTCCGTGGTGCGACTGTTCGACGTTGGCGGCAAAGTGGCGCTCAGGATGTTTAGAGGCCACACAAAGTAAGTCCCCCCCCCCCTCCCCCCCCCCCGAGTGTGAACGGCACTGTACAGCAGTCTGAGTGATGATACCTTGAGTGATCCATCGACTGAATTTTCTGATGATCTCAAGAGTTCTGACAGACTTTCATCCATCTCACTGAGGAGTAAGTGGCGACGAGTTTGTTCTGAATCCGTCTGCTTTACTCCTTCCTCTCTCCTCAGGGCCGTACACGTCACAGATTTCACCTCAGACCGCTACCAGATCCTCACGGGGTCGGACGACTACACCTGTCGCTTGTGGGACATCCCCAACGCCACCGAGCTCAACTGCTACCAGGAACACACCGATTACATTCGCTGCGGCGTCGCAAGCAAACTCAACAGAGACCTCTTCATCACCGGTGAGATGGAAGCTGAAGCTCCCAGTGCCGTGCTTCTTTAGACCACGGTGAAGGTGAATCCTGTCTGTTTCTGACTGACTGACACTTGTCGTCTGTATGGTATACAGGATCGTACGACCACACACTGAAACTGTTTGATGCCAGAGCAGAGAAGAGTGTGATGACCATGGACCACGGCCACCCAGTGGAGAGTCTGCTGCTCTACCCCTCAGAGGGGCTCCTGGTCTCTGCAGGTAAACCACAGTCTAACGTCTTTATGCTTTAGTTTGGTCCTGAATGAACGAAGCTACAAGCTGAAGTGATACAGTCGAGGCAAACGCTATCAAATGATTGAATAATCAAGTTTCAGCTGATGAGACCGTAGCTGTAATGATGTCATCGTTCTTCTCTGTAGGGGGTCGCTATGTGACTGTGTGGGATCTCCTGAAAGGAGGCCAACCCCTGGCCTCACTGAAGAACCATCACAAAACCGTCACCTGTGTGTGTCTCAGCAGCAACGGAGAGAGGCTCATGTCTGCCTCTTTGGACAGGTACGCGAACACGGGCAGGGTGATTGACAAGTTCTGAGCCAAGCATAGAAAGCTGGAACTGTTAAACTGTTTTGTGAGACTGTTCAATGGCAGCATGACTCTAATATTGAGCCTCTCTTTGTCTTTGCAGGCATGTGAAGGTCTACAACACCACCAACTACAAAGTTGTCCACAACTTTGACTATGCAGCCTCGATCCTCAGTCTGGCATTGGCTGTAAGAGAATAAGATCCCCCTCTTTGAATCCAATTACTTAATGTGAAAGTGTTTCAAGCCTTCATTTGTATTTATGTTTCTACTTTATCTATAACAAATCAATCCTTAACGCTGCATGTCTTCATTTTTTCCCCCCCTAAGCCGGATGATGAGTCCATCGTCGCGGGGATGACAAACGGTATTCTGAGTATCAAACACAGGAAAAGTCCAGAAGAATCGAAGGAAATCTCGGGCCAACAGAGGCGACGGCCTTCATATCGTGTTTTTGTCAAAGGGAAGAACTATGCCCCAAAACAGGCAAGGAACTTAGGACCATGAGTGATTATTCTGCAGTCGAGTCAGCTTTATCTGTACAGCCAAGTATCACATACAGTGTCAACAATAAAGGGTCAGAGAAACAAGGGAAAGCTTTCAAAACATGACGACTGGAGTGTTGCACAGAGCCTCTGAGGTGGTTTGCCCGTTGCTGCGTTGTGAATTTAACATCTTTTCTTTCCCAGGATGATTATCTGGTCAGTAAACCGGTGAGACAGCATTTGGCAAAGTACGACAAAGAACTGAAGAAATTCAACGTATCAAAGGCTTTGGACACAGCGATGGAGGTACACGGCTCATTCATTCATCATCGTTTGTATTTTTTTAGACGGTAAATGTACTTGAAGCAATCACATACTGTAGAGTGCAAGGCCCTCCTGGAGCTGAGCAGCGTCCCTCTTGTAACATTGTCAGAGAGTTGGTAGTATGATGGGTTTGTTTCAGTGTATAAATGAATGTTCTCCTTTTGTGTGTAGTCATGGACAAGACTTAGAAAGCCGGAAATCCCAGTTGCAGTCATAAAGGAGCTTGATCGGAGAGGAACATTGAGGAACGCTCTGGCAGGCAGGGATGAGCAGTCACTGTCTCAGCTGCTCAACTTCCTCATTGGGTAAGACTACACGTACTCTCATTGCGTTTTAGTCATTTGATCATGTGACGTCACATTTCCTTGTATTTTGTGACGAGATCATCAGAGCTGCGTTTGTTCTTCTCTCTATTGCAGGAATGTGGTTGACCAGAGGTTTGCCCCCGTTCTCGTAACAGCGACTGAGATCGTTCTAGACATTTATCAGTCAATAATTGGCCAGTCATCAGTAGTGGACCGACAGCTGCTGCGTTTGCGGGAGCTGTTGGAGAGAGAGATCGACTACCAGCAGGACCTCCTGGAGGTGCTGGGCATGTTGGACACAATGTTCGCCTCCTCCCTCCCGAGGAAGCAGGTGCCGTTCACTGGTATCAGTAAACCCAATGGCCTCGCTCAGGCAGACACGGGCGCCTCAGGGCGACAGATTCAGGCCAGCTGAGGCCCCTAGGGGAACAGAACTGCTATACACAGGCTGAGAGCGCCGCTACCACTCTGGAACATCACACAGCCGGGAAACACTGCCCACACGCCATGAACTCCACTTGTACACATTTTGAGAGTTTTTAAGACACAAATATCCCCAAACCATGGACTCTAGCTGGCGTTTTTAAACTCAAAATGACTGCAAACACAACGGGCAACAAAGAGGCTGTCTGGTTAATACATAGATTTATGTATGAAGAATCTCTGGATGTATTGATTTTGCAACAAGGTGTTTTTGTTACATCTTGGAATGATCTATTCCAACCAAATGGATGTGTGTGTGTGTGTGTGAGAGATATGGAGGTTGATGTCTGTTTTGTATTTTATAAGACTTGACATTGACGAATGTTGTAAGGTAATAAATGGATCTTTGTAATATTGACATGTGTGAGTAGTTGTGTTCATATGTGGAGAAAATGTTTGACGCCCCACCTATTTAAAAAATTTGAGATTGAGTCTGATAATCACATTTCTTTATTCTAATAAAACATTGATTTATTCATTTGGACTGATGACTGGAAACCTCAACACCGAACACTTTGTGTATCGCAGGGATGCCAGGATGAGGCTGTATGAAGGTGGGGGTGGTCGAGTCTTTGGGTGGGACTCTCCCTCCTCGTCTCGCTTTTTATTTTTCTCCCGCCACAGCCTATGATGCGATCTGTAGCTACCTGCACCGCTGTATGATGTCGTCCTATAAATATTGCACCTACGAGATCATAGAATCAACAATGCTGATGTCATCCAGAGCTCTTCTATGGCCGTGGCCGCGTCGGGGCCGATTAGTTTGAGTTGTAGCAAGTGCCACTTGAGCTGGCTTGGATCTGTTTTGTAGTTTCCCCCGGTTCTTTCGCCACCATTTGGACAATCTTCAGTCTTTCGGGCATAATAACAAACACTCGCCTTCTGCGTCCTGCTTTTGAAGTTACAATGAGGTCCAAAGGTTAAAAAGGAACAATTAAGTGTTGATACGTCAAATAAATAACATAAATGGCCCAACACGTGTGACACAATTATCTATTTGAACTTCTCTTTGAACGAGTATCAAAACAAAACCCCCAAAGCCGTTTCACCTGTAGTCCCCGGCCCTTTGATCCCTGGCCGCTAGAGGGCGCTGTGGCCGGGGCCGCTCAGCTCACTGAGTCGTGGGCAGCAGAGTTGGTGTTTGATAAGAGGAGCGTGAAGATGCTGCGGCTCAGACTGCGGGCGGCGGCGCCTCACACACGCGCACATTCACGCTCACTGCCACCAACTTCCAGCGGTGACACCGACGCTCTGTTAGCGGATGAAGCGAGTGTGTGTGTCGGCTTGCTAAAGTGGAGCGCGGCGTCGAGTTTCTAGAGGCGGAATTTGAGCTCTTCTCAAGGTAAGAACGTCAAAGAATCACACGAACTACTGTTTCCTTACCAGCAAGTGTATCTGCTTACTAACAACTATCACCAAATGCTGTTGTTGTTGTTTTAACTCTTCACAAAGCTGCTTATTAGCCGAATACCTCCATTATTGTTGTGTAGCTAAATAGGCCATTCAACATATTAAGTTATACATTCATTTTATTTATTTATTCTTAAGAGAATCTAATGTTTCTGACCGGAGTGTTGTGTTTACAGTAGAGTTAATATTCCAGATGTGATTTGCTGTGTCATATAGCAGCATCCCTCTTTAATGACAGCGTCCTCCAGTCTCTGCTCAGTGCAGCAGTGGCTTCACTCTCATCCACTGTAAATGCAAAACATCAGGCCAGTGTGCAAGAGTTCTGTCTTATTTACTCTGAGAGATGTCATCGTGTCTGTGAAGGCCTTCCTGCCGTCTCCACTGACACTGAACAGAGATCTGGAACCTGCCTGGCAGAAACAATATATCAGGGGACACACACACACACACACACACACACACACACACACTGTACATCAGATCTGTCTGGTACAGTGTGCACCTGTTTACAAACTGTAGCCATCATCATTAAAATCCTTTTTCCACATAGTTGGGATGAAGAGATTAGCCGAGTCTCATCAGAGGACCTCTGACTCTGCTGGGCACAGATAAGCTTTGTTGATCTCATCAGGATCAGAGGAGAGCAGGCAGACTAAACCTAAATCACCCAAAGAAGTAATGAGGAATCATGTAGCCACATTAAACGCTCCACGCTTCCCTTTCATTTCTGTCTCTGGAGTGTTTAATGGCTGTTATTTGTCCTGCAGTTGCTGTGGAGATGGAGCTGAGCAGGAGGAAGGTGCCTCTGTATGTGAGTATGTGTTCCAGTTTACAGTCAAGTTTGAGAACATCCTTTCCAATTAACCTGAGGAGTTCATTATCCCTCCGGAAAACCTCTGCAAACTGCATTAGGATGCCGGCCCAAAGACCTAATTAACCAAGCTGAGGTGAATGAAACGTCTCTCAGTGCCAAAATGAATCAGCAACAACTTTCTGGGATCGTAGAACATCCAGACGGATACGATTACTGTGTGACGCCTCGGTCCGTCTTGAGATTGTATTTTGGTTGCCGGGGTCGACGAGGGCGTCGTACAGTGTGACAGCACACCGATGTTCCCGCCCTGATCAAACAGGGCCTGGCTGAACTTTCTCTGGTCTTTGAATGAATGAAACTCTTCTCTTTGCTGCATTTCAAAGCACTGAATCAAAGTTTCTTAGGGGAGAAAAATAAAGTTATCCATCAGCACTACGGTGACAATAGTTCACTTGCTCATTTGTGTGTCTAAGCGGTAAATCAGTAACTGCCTTCATAGTGATGTGTTTTATTTGAACTTTTGTTTGCTATCAAGCTAAGATGTCCTCTGACCACGTTAGACCTGAATGGATCTGTTGTCTTTGGGGCTAAGCTGAAGTCAAACAGGGCAGGGCTGTGGTCAAACACCTTTATTAAGGGACAGAAACAATGTAAGCAAATATTATATAAACCAACGATGAAGTATAGAGGAGTGTTCAAACTGTATATAATCATTCATCTATTTAATATTTGAATGCGTTTCAATGGACAAGTTTGTAGTGTTTTTCCCAGATCTGTTGAGGTCGCATAAAGGTCAACCAGAATCCAACGAGAATTCAAGACCGAACAAATGAATTGATCGTAACAAACAAACTCAAAGTTGGGAGTAACCAACTACGGATACTTGGCCGGCAGAAATCCAAAAGACCAATTCGTCCATTAACCTTATCAGGGTTTGAAAGCCTCCCTCCTCATCCATACGTCCTGTCCTCTGCCTCTCTGCCGTGTCCAGCGCGTCTTAAAGGAGCCACAGTGCCGACGGTGGGACCGGTTGAACATCAGATCTGTCACACGGAGGCGTGGACACAAGGGAAGCTGTGTAGACATTACGGGAACGTGTCATTTGAGTTTCAGGCCAGTCCCGAGAATAGACAGGGGAGTAAAAGGAAGTGGATTAGTGAACCTCAAAGTGGGGATTAGGTGAGGGAGAGGCAGGATTACCTGAGAGAGTGTCTGTGTTTGAGAAATGGAAAGAGAACCCCCCTGGTCTTTGTGTGAGAAACCAGGTCATCTATTGGGTTGATGTGAGGTTAATAGAGACAGAGAGAGAGAGACAGAGACCATCTCCCTGCATTCCACCTTAAGTCTTTAGTCTAGTTTGCTCACTTCCCCCTCTGTCCGACTCTTCTTCGCCTGCCTTCACCCCAGAATGTTTCTTGTGTCTGCATCACATTCAGGTCCTCCTAGGTCAGGACAGGATCAATATCCGTGTGTTTCAATGTCAATATATTGATCTGATGGAACGTAATCTGCTTCCCTGCTCCGACTGAGAAGGTGTAGAAATGTTTCAGGAAGTTTCAGAGTGGGTTCAGAGTCCTGACAGAGACGTGGTGGCCTCAGTGGAATCCTCCAAACTCTCGCTCACTTCCTGCCGTCGCCTAAACTGCTTCACACACAAGAAGTGAGGAGGTTCATCTTGTGTTAGAGTCTGTTTTTCGTTTCTCGTCGTTTGGATCATTTGATGAACAGCCTGATCCTTCATCGCTACTTTATATCTGACCTGGACAAAGGTTTCCCAGGTCTCCTAGGTTTAAAGTGTTCCTGGTCTTTCACTGTCATCTGTCTCACATCAGAAGTCTAAACTGTTCTGGCTTGTCAGGATCAAGGCCGGTCTTTGCGGCGAACACAAAGACATTCCGATTTTTATTGAGGGGGGGAATGTCCTGTGCCCTCCAGAGGAACGCTGTGAGGGGATTTGATGCACTAAAAACTCTTTCCTCTTCTTAAATGAACTCTAAAAGAGGTCTTGATGTTTCCCTCTCACACACTCTGGCTCGTCTTCGTCTCAGGGCCAGGCCAAAGTCTTTGCGTTGCTCGACGGTTTGGACGTGGTGCCAGAGGACGCCGAGGTCTACATCGTCCTGGAAGGATCCACGCTGGTCCACGTCATCAGGGCTCAGAGTGACGTCATGCTCTGCTTTATGGTGCCTGGTATGTGTGTGTGTGTGTGTGTGTCTGCCTGCATGTTAGCTTCAGTTATTCGGTTATTTGGTTTATTTACAATTTTTCTCATTGAAATGGAGGTTTGCTGAGAAAACCATCATCTAGTTTAGACTGTGAGATGCTCAGTGACAGGGTTTACAACTTCCCTCTCCTCCAGTCCAGCACCCCCCCCCACACACACACACACACACACATGCTCGGTGTGCGTCTTTAAGTCTGGAAGGACACCAAATCTTATCAGCTCATCGGGAAGGAAACAGCCCCATAAACAATCCATCAGCATTACTGCGCCCCAGTAGAGACGAAACATTATGCAACAGACCAGCAGAGGAGCAGGGACGCATGGAGACGGAGACGTTTGCAAGGACAGATTATATCACAGGCAATTATTAAAATCTACTCCCAGAGATTTGAAACATAGTAGAGACATGTGATCAGTCACTGATAACATTCTGTCTGCTGCTTTTGTTTATTTGGGGTCAAAGCTGCGTTGTTGCTGCAAAGTAAAGAGACATGAACCGTTTTAAATAAAGATTCCAAGGTATTCATGGGCTTTATACACATCAAGATAGAAGACTTGGGACTTAGCTGTCAAATCACCTATTAATCAAAGTGATAATCACACATTTCTGCGACTGAAAATGATTTTAAATTTGATATGTTGGTGTTGAAGCTTTGGACGTTGAAACTCAGCAGCACAGAACCTTTAATGTTGCCAAAGCAGAACCGGTCTCAAGCAGGGGGAGAGAGAGAAATGGAAGTCTACAAGTTTGGAAATCAAAACTGATGTTCTTTGGTAAATGCCAGTTATGAGTGTAATAATATGACCCGCATTCACAGATCAGCCCCGTTAGATGCTGAGATAGAGAATGAATCCAATATGAGATCAATAACAACTCCTTTTCTGCCTCTACTGTGACACGTCCCTGTGCAGGACACAACCTGGCTGAGGTCGTCTCTGTCCAGGCCTACCTGTGCTCCCAAAGGACACTCCTTATATGGGTGGGCGGAGCTGTGCTGGAGTACATCCAAGATGATGCCCAGGTGAGGAAGACACACAGATGGACTTCGTGTAGGGATCCTAACTTCTGCACTTGGAACATATTAAACCATTGTCTCCTTTTATACTCTTACTTAACTTGAGTGGATGTTTCTATCTAATTCCTTTTCTCCCCAGGACCTGGCAGAACATCTGGTGATCCATGGACACCGTCTGAGCTCCACAGATCACAAGGAGCTGAGCAGCCTCTTCAGCCTGGGCCAGGAGAGCTCTCGCTGGGCCATGGATCGCCGCGTGGCTCTGGCCATGGCCAACCTGAACATCCCCCAGAAGTGGAACGTACTGGGGAGCCACAGTGGAAATGGTGAGAGCAGCACTACTAATCCCACTGAATGGCCAGTTCATTGAAGAAGCACTGGATTAAAGCACACAATTAGCTTCAATTAGCTCTAGAATGCTAAAACTCTCCAGGCCTGCTAGTATTTCTCAGTATCAGCTCTGTAAACTTGTAGCCTCTGCCGGTGTGAGGAAGGTGAACTTTTCAACTCTCCCCCTCCACCCCCCCTCCCCACTTTACTCTCTCCACCATCATTCCCATTTTCCATGCTCAATGGGGCCGAGATCGGAAGCGTCTGTGGTCACATGTGCTTCTGTTGAATTCATCAACGCCAATTAAGCAGTAGGTAATGTGGTTAATAGAGCCTCTCCATCTGGAAGGAGCTCCAGGCGGAATTCAATAAATCCGACTCTCTCACTCCCTCTGTGTGTGTGTGTGTGTGTGTGTGTGTGTGTGTGTGTGTGTGTGTGTGTGTGGGTGTGGCTTGTACTCGGGCCACTGTGTTTACAAGAGGCCAACATCTGTTTGTATGATTTGAGTGTTTGTGTAAGGCCACCTACATAAAGAAACAAATCAGATTTAGGGTTAATACAGTTATGGCAGTCTGTTTCATTGCAGCGTCTCTCCTCTGAATGTCTGCAGTCTGATCTGATAAGGCTGCCGATGACATCACTCTGCTGCTGCTTGTGATGTAGCCCGCTGAAGGATCGAACCCCCAACTTTCCTTTGGTTGTGCACTTCTCAGAATTGAGCGTTCAGTGTTCAATTAGAAACAGGACTTATGAGAAATCTTATCAGTAACAGAGAAACGTAGATCTGTTCAGTCCATCTGGGTTTGATTACTGATCTCTACTGCTCCAAGCGTGTGTTTGATTGACATCTTGATGTAGCCCTACTTAACTTGACACTGGCTGTGGAGTGCATAGAGTGGCAGCCTCAGAAATAAGAACCTGTGGCTGGTTTTACTGCTTTAAAGTGGGTCAGTGGAGCAAAGCAATCCTGCCAAAGAGAAGACAAGGAAATGGGGACAAGAGTAGAGAAATTAGGACAAGAGAATCAGTGATCAGGTGAATTATCAAGACAAGATTCTATTCAGTAATTCATTAATTCTTCACATTTTATCATAACAGCCTCATCACCTGGGCTCTGTCCTTCCTTAGATTCCCCGCCATCCTTTGATTAGTACAGAACCATGTCTTTAAATGATCTGCCTTGATTAATATTCCCTCCTTCTCCTCCAGAGCACCGTCCCAGAGAGTCTCCCCTCCACCTGGCAGTGCGTTGGGGTCTGTGCCGCCTGGCGGAGCTGCTGCTGTGCCAGCCGGGGGGTTTGCTGGCCGTCAGTCTGCCAAACGAGGAGGGAGTCACGCCGCTGCAGCTGGCACAGACGGGGGGCAACAGTGAGCTGCTGGAGCTGCTCACACAGTAAGAAGCTCAACCACAGGGAGCACAGCACAGGGAGAGAACAACACAGGTGGATTAGAACCATTACCAGACAGATTTGGATTCTTTAAATTGACCAAATACTCTACATTTATAGGTTGAAATCCATGTAACTATCATAATGTGAAGAGATAAACACCTGTTAGCATTAGCTGTCAAACTCCGGAATGTTCTGTCTGCAGCCAGTTTGGATCCATAAACCTTTCCCATAAATCAAGGCTTTATGGGCTTTAAAACCAAGAGACCATCACGCAGAGTGACTGGCCTCAGGTTTAGGATGTAACTTTATGAACACACACATGCTTGAAAGCTACTTTAACAACGCAGCGTGATTCAGCAAAATAAGTGTTTCCTCCTTGTACTAACTCAGCTGCTCTCTGCAGTCCGCCCAACCCTCTAGCCACGCCCCCAGCAGGTCTGTCCCAGGTGTGGGCCGACCCGTCGCGCTTGCTGAGGTTCTGTCACGACACTGGGAACCTGGCGCTGACGGTGCGGCAGAATCTGAGGTGGAGCTCAGAGCAGAGCCGACACGCCGACATCCTGCTGCTCAGAGACCGACTGAGAGATGAGGACTTCCTCAGAGAGGTGATGATGAGGATGATGTGCTCTGAGTAACCTCCTACTGTACCCTGGGGTCCATTATAAGAAGAAGAAGGGGTTCATAAATCTACAAGAATACAAATGATTAAAGCTGTTCAGTACTTTAAAGTATGATTGATCGGTTTAGAAACACCCAAATGCTGAGCTATAAGGTCAATTATCTTATTATAGATGTTGAAATGTTGATCAGGCCTTTACTGGACCTCACATTACATTACATTACATTACATTACGATCATTTGGCAGACGCTTTTATCCAAAGCGACTTACATTACATTTATTACCACCCTTCGCAGAGGGGGGAGCAATTGAGGGTTCGGTGCCTTGCTCAGGGGCACCTCGGCAGGGACTCGAACCGGCAACCCTCCGGTTCTTAAGCGGAAGCTCTACCCACTCGACTACTGCCTCACACACAAACATACAGGATGTTTCTCTGAAGTAGTGTTATTGGAATCATTTAATATAATGCATTAATTATGAGGTCTTCTTCAACTTCTGCCCTTCAGATCAAAGCACTAAGGAGGGAGCGAGTGGAGACCATCTTAGGAAAGGAGGAGCTGGTGGATGAGCCTGCAGAGAACGGCATCAACACTAATGGTATTCATCGTCTATTCAATTCAGCTTCAACATAAAACTGCCTTTATTTAATGTCCTTTAATATTTCTATTTGATATGTGTTGTTCTAGTGCGCTGTCATCTTTGCAAATGGTTTGCTAAACCTAAGATGGCTCACACACATGGGTTTGTATCACTTCACTGTTGAAAGGAAGTGACTGCCCTCTGCTGGCAGTATGTGGGACTGCATGTTTGTGAAACATGGGGAGGTAAAGAGAAGATTGAAGTAAAGAAGTTAGGACTTAAAGAAAGACAGAATAAACAGGACACAGCCTAGAAAATGTTGTTTTATATATAAAGTGAAAGTTGAGTTAAATGGTCATAAACAGTAGAATGTGTTGTGTTCTGTCAAAGTCTGAGAAGTCTTTCACCAAACACCAGATGGCACAGTGTCCAATGTACTCGCCCCATGCAGAGAGTGAGAGAGGAAAGAAGGACCTGCACACATGCAGACATGTTTATGGATTGAAGTGGAAATGAATCAGTAAATAAACTAATGTCTCTCTGTATGCACAGAGATATGAGCTAATAAGACTCAGAACAGGCAACAGAACTATAGCAGGATGTTTGTGTTTGCAGCAGAGGAGTCTGCATTCAGTTTGTATCTGTGTTACTTTTCTAAAGATGAATCAGAATACTAACTGATAATGGCATTTCATCAAATGCATCACTTGACGTGTTGTACTTCTATTTAAGGCCCAAGCTTGTGTGAGAGATGAGATGAGATGCTGAAGTATATTAGTTTATGACAAGCTCATGTCATCTCTCTCTCTCTCTCTCTCTCCCCCCTCTCTCTCTCCCTCTCCTGCTCTCTCTCCCTCGCTCTTTACTCTCTCTCTCTCTCCCTCTCCTTCTCTTGCTCTCTCTCTCTCTTTCTCCCTCTCCTGCTCTCTCTCTCCCTCCCTCTCCTGCTCTCTCTCTCTCTGTCTCTCTCTCTCTCTCTCTCTCTCTCTCTCTCCCTCTCCTGCTCTCTCCCTCTCTCTCCCCCTAGCCCCCCCCCCCTCCCCTACATCAGAGCCAGCTGGCCTCAGTCTAAGTCTAGCAGCCTGAGTGAATGAAAGTGTTTCATGTCGTCATCATGCTGAAGCAGACAGACAGGACATTGTCAGATGAGCGTTGTTGTTAAGCGTCCTCATACGCACGGCATCTTCTCCGCTCCCAGTCTTTGCTCTCTCCTTCCTCTTCCTCAGCCTTTTTCTCTCCAGCACACTTTCTCTCTTTACGGGTCGTCACCACTTCCTTCCCTCACATTTCCTGTCTTATTCTTTTACGTGACCCCAGGCTGCGTATCAAGCCACTCAAACACTCACGTCTGCGTCTCCCTTTGATCTGAGCTTTGCACTGCAGTCAAATGGAACGATAGAGGAGCTGGAGGTTAAGATCCCCCGAGGTTATAAAGAAAGAAAACATATTAGAATAGAAGCATGTACGTCCATAAAGCAGACATCATTAAACACACAAGGACAAACATGTGTAGGTGCTTGAATATCTTTTGATGTTTTATAGTTTGGCTGAGTTTGTTTTCTCCTTCCAGGACTTTATCCTGATCTCAACGGAGGAAACTCAGCTGTGGATGAAAACGTGAGTATTTAGTATCAGCAGTCAGGTTTCTCATATGTGTGTGTTTCGCAATAACAACACGCAGGAACTCCATATCAAAGTTTCAACTTCTAACTAAGCGACTCTGTCCACATCTGCTTCAGACAGTTAGCTCTGTGTTCACACGTCGGGCCGGGCCGGGTCGGGGCTGTGAGCTCTGCGTTCTGCGTGTCAATGCTCCATATTGTTTCACTCTCATTGTTGAGGTGTCAGAGTCGGCACCTGGCACACGTGGCTGAATAGCCGACTGTGTTAGAGCCGGAGTGTGTATTTGTGTTCTTAGAAGTGTGGTGTGTGTACATGAGTCTATCCATCCTCTCGCAGCTGTTTTATGTGCCACAGATGGTTACCTAATTGATCTCTCTCTCTCTCTCTCTCTCTCTCTCTCTCTCTCTCTCTCTCTCTCTCTCTTCTCTCTCTCTCTCTCTCTCTCTCTCTCTCTCTCTCTCTCTCTCTCTCTCTCTCTCTCTCTCTCTCTCTCTCTCTCTCTCTCTCTCTCTCTCTCTCTCTCTCTCTCTCTCTCTCTCTCTCTCTCTCTCTCACACCGCTGCACTTGCCACAACACGTGTTTTTGTTCTCAGGCGTTTTGTTTTTTACTGCAGCGTGTTTTTAGCGTGATGAAAACGTCTCACTGTGCCTGACTGTTTGGTGAAAGTCTCCCCTGTTTCCATGTCTCCGCTCAGGACTACGAGGAGCCGCTCATGTTCTGCCTGAACGAGGAGGACGAAGACGATGAGCCATCACAATCTGACTCAGGTAAGGGATCCTACTTCACTCTCTCTATGCTAGGTAAGCTATCATGAGTCCTTTGTGTTGTATGGAGTTAAGTTTAGACGGTGCGGTGCCTCAGCTGATGCAGCTCATGTTTTATCCAGACTGTTGTTTTAGCTGGTTCTGTATTTGAGTCAAACGAGGCGACCCGAGCAGCTTCCAGTCAGAGAGAGAGAGAGAGAGAGAGAGTGTGAGTCCCTCTGCAGGAAACGTTTCCTCTCCTCAACAGAACTTTCTCACAGCTCAGCCGCTCTGGCTCGCCTCTCTCTCTCTGCATGTCAGGCATCTCAGAGTTTTGTCATTCTGTGTTTGGAGCCGTTGCAGCGCTGTGAAATTGTTGTTACCGCATCACGCCAAGAAGCCGTTGTGTACCTAATGTAGAGTCATCCCAGGACATTCCTCAGGACAACAAAGGGGCAGCAGAGATGGAGTCTGGAGAGGTGGCTGAGGGTGGCTTCACTCTGATCTGTGCTGGCTGCTGTGGGCACCATGGGAAGGGAAGGATCTGTGAGTGGGAACATCCCGTGGGTTAATAATTGGCTGGTATGGCTGCAGAGCTGACTGATGCCTCGGTGTAAGAATGCTGTGGTTCAGAGCTGAGGCTTCAGGCTGGAGAACACTTGGCACCGGACATCTGCAATTTGAACATCCTGTGGCTGGGGTTGTTTTACATTTGATATTGTTTAGTACTCTGTGTGTGTGTGTGTGTGTGTGGTGTGTGTGTGTGTGTGTGTGTGTGTGTGTGTGTGTGTGTGTGTGTGTGTGTGTGTGTGTGTGTGTGTGTGTGTGTGTGTGTTGGATAGGATAGCATTTAATACAGCAACATGTAGCAGGTCGGGGTGTCAGTGAGGCTGTATAGACACACACACACACACACACACAGAAAGGCTGTGAAACATCAGGACAGGAAGTGTTCCTCATTTGTCTTTCACCTTATTATTA